>NW_027418155.1:0-43673 GCF_009905375.1 Apium graveolens
GGAACTAATAGGTGGTAAAAGGATTTCTAATTGCATGTCCATGATGTTAACATGTTAATTGTACCAATATATGATGGCAAGTGACTCTTATAAGGAGCAAAGTGACTCTAATATGGTGAGAAGTCACTTACATGATGATTAGAGCCAAAATGTGGCCCAAAATTGACTTGTACGCAAGGGGTACCGAGAGGTGGTTAAAGGTTGTCTAATTGCATGTACATAATGTAACATGTTAATTATATCTATATTTGGTGGCAATTGACTCTAAAAGGGGTGCAAAGTGACTCTAATATGGTGAGAAGTGACTAACATGGTTAATTAGAACCAAAATGTGGACCAAAATTGACTTGTATGAATATGGCACTAAGAGGTGGTTAAAAGGATTTCTAATTGCATGTACATGATGTTAACATGTTAAGTGTACCAGTATATGATGGCAAGTGACTCTTATAAGGTGCAAAGTAACTCTAATATGATCAGAAGTCACTTACATGATTGATTAGTGCCAAAATGGGCCCAAAATTGACTTGTAGGAAAGGGGGTACCAAGAGGTGGTTAAAGGATGTCTAATTGCATTTACGTGATGTTAACATGTTACTTGTATCAATATGGGGCAAGTGACTCTTATAGGGTGTAAAGGTACTCTAATATGGTGAACAGTGACTTACGTGGTTGATTAGAGGCAAAATGTGGAACAAAATTAACTTGTATGAAAGTGGCATTAATAGGTGGTAAAAGGATGTCAAATTGGATGTATATGATGTTAACATGTCAATTGTTGCATATATGGTGGAAAGGACTCTTATTGGGTGCAAAGTGACTCTATTATGGTGAGAAGTGACTAACACGGTTAATTAGAACCAAAATGTGGACCAAAATTGACTTGTATGACTATGGCACTAAGAGGTGGTAAAAGGATTTCTAATTGCATGTACATGATGTTAACATGTTAATTGTACCAATATATGATGGCAAGTGACTCTTATAAGGTGCAAAGTGACTCTAATATTGTGAGAAGTCACTTACATGATTGATTAGAGCCAAAATGTGGCCCAAAATTGACTTGTACGAAAGGGGTACCAAGAGGTGGTTAAAGGATGTCTAATTGCATGTACATGATGTTAACATGTTAATTATATCAATATTTGGTGGCAAGTGACTCTTAAAGGGTGCAAAGTGACTCTAATATGGTGAAAAGTGACTAACATGGTTAATTAGAACCAAATGTGGACCAAAATTGACTTGTATGAATATGGCACTAAGAGGTGGTAAAGGATTTCTAATAACATGTACATGATGTTAACATGTTAATTGTACCAATATATGATGGCAAATGACTCTTATAAGGTGCAAAGTGACTCTAATATGGTGAGATGTCACTTACATGATTGATTAGAGCCAAAATGTGGCCCAAAATTGACTTGTAGGAAAGGGGTACCAAGAGGTGTTAAAGGATGTCTAATTGCATGTACATGATGTGAACATGTTAATTGTATCAATATACGGTGGCAAGTGACTCCTATAGGATGCAAAGTGACTCTTATAGGGTGTAAAGGTACTCTAACATGGTGAACAGTGACTTACATGGTTGATTAGAGCCAAAATGTGGAATAAAATTAACTTGTATGAAAGTGGCATTAAGGGGTGGTAAAAGGATGTCAAATTGGATTATATGATGTTAACATGTCAATTGTTGCATATATGGTGGAAATGACTCTTATAGGGTGCAAAGTGACTCTAATATGGTGTAGAAGTGACTAACATGGTTAATTAGAACCAAAATGTGGACCAAAATTGACTTGTATGAATATTGCACTAAGAGGTGGTAAAAGGATTTCTAATTGCATGTCCATGATGTTAACATGTTATTGTACCATATATGATGGCAAGTGACTCTTATAAGGTGCAAAGTGACTCTAATATGATGAGAAGTCACTTACATGATTGATTAGATGCCAAAATGTGGCACCAAAATTGACTTGTACGAAAGGGGTACCAAGAGTGGTTAAAAGGATGTCTAATTGCATTACGTAGATGTTAACATGTTAATTGATATCAATATTGGTGGCAAGTGACTCTTAAAGGGTGCAAAGTGACTCTATATGGTGAGAAGTGACTGACATGGTGTAAAGGTACTCTAATATGGTGAAGCAGTGACTTACATGGTTGATTAGAGTCAAAATGTGGAACAAAATTAACTTGTATGAAAGTTGCATTAATAGGTGGTAAAAGGATGTCAAATTGGATGTATATGATGTTGACATGTCAATTGTTGCATATATGGTGGAAAGTGACTTTATAGGGTGCAAAGTGACTCTAATATGGTGAGAAGTGACTAACATGGTTAATTAGAACCAAAATGTGGACCAAAATTGACTTGTATGAATATGGCACTAATAAGTGGTAAAAGGATTTCTAATTGCATGTCCATGATGTTAACATGTTAATTGTACCAATATATGATGGCAAGTGACTCTTATAAGGTGCGAAAGTGACTCTAATATGGTGAGAAGTCACTTACATGATTGATTAGAGCCAAAATGTGGCCCAAAATTGACTTGTACGCAAGGGGTACCAAGAGGTGGTTAAAGGATGTCTAATTGCATGTACATGATGTTAACATGTTAATTATATCTATATTTGGTGGCAAGTGACTCTTAAAGGGTGCAAAGTGACTCTAATATGGTGAAAAGGGACTAACATGGTTAATTAGAACCAAAATGTGGACCAAAATTGACTTGTATGAATATGGCACTAAGAGGTGGTAAAAGGATTTCTAATTGCATGTCCATGATGTTAACATGTTAATTGTACCAATATATGATGGCAAGTGACTCTTATAAGTTGCAAAGTGACTCTAATATGGTGAGAAGTCACTTACATGATTGATTAGAGCCAAAATGTGGCCCAAAATTGACTTGTACGAAAGAGGTACCAAGAGGTGGTTAAAGGATGTCTAATTGCATGTACATGATGTTAACATGTTAATTATATCAATATTTGGTGGCAAGTGACTCTTAAAGGGTGCAAAGTGACTCTAATATGGTGAGAAGTGACTAACATGGTGTAAAGGTACTCTAATATGGTGAACAGTGACTTACATGGTTGATTAGAGCCAAAATGTGGAACAAAATTAACTTGTATGAAATTGGCATTAATAGGTGGTAAAAGGATGTCAAATTGGATGTATATGATGTTAACATGTCAATTGTTGCATATATGGTGGAAAGTGACTTTTATAGGGTGCAAAGTGACTCTAATATGGTGAGAAGTGACTAACATGGTTAATTAGAACCAAAATGTGGACCAAAATTGACTTATATGAATATGGCACTAATAGGTGGTAAAAGGATTTCTAATTGCATGTCCATGATGTTAACATGTTAATTGTACCAATATATGATGGCAAGTGACTCTTATAAGGAGCAAAGTGACTCTAATATGGTGAGAAGTCACTTACATGATTGATTAGAGCCAAAATGTGGCCCAAAATTGACTTGTACGCAAGGGGTACCGAGAGGTGGTTAAAGGTTGTCTAATTGCATGTACATGATGTTAACATGTTAATTATATCTATATTTGGTGGCAAGTGACTCTAATATGGTGAGAAGTGACTAACATGGTTAATTAGAACCAAAATGTGACCAAAATTGACTTGTATGAATATGGCACTAAGAGGTGGTAAAAGGATTTCTAATTGCATGTACATGATGTTAACATGTTAATTGTACCAGTATATGATGGCAAGTGACTCTTATAAGGTGCAAAGTAACTCTAATATGATCAGAAGTCACTTACAGGATTGATTAGTGCCAAAATGTGGCCCAAAATTGACTTGTAGGAAAGGGGTACCAAGAGGTGGTTAAAGGATGTCTAATTGCATTTACGTGATGTTAACATGTTAATTGTATCAATATATGGGGCAAGTGACTCTTATAGGGTGTAAAGGTACTCTAATATGGTGAACAGTGACTTACGTGGTTGATTAGAGGCAAAATGTGGAACAAAATTAACTTGTATGAAAGTGGCATTAATAGGTGGTAAAAGGATGTCAAATTGGATGTATATGATGTTAACATGTCAATTGTTGCATATATGGTGGAAAGTGACTCTTATAGGGTGCAAAGTGACTCTAATATGGTGAGAAGTGACTAACATGGTTAATTAGAACCAAAATATGGACCAAAATTGACTTGTATGAACATGGCACTAAGAGGTGGTAAAAGGATTTCTAATTGCATGTCCATGATGTTAACATGTTAATTGTACCAATATATGATGGCAAGTGACTCGTATAAGGTGCAAAGTGACTCTAATATTGTGAGAAGTCACTTACATGATTGATTAGAGCCAAAATGTGGCCCAAAATTGACTTGTACGAAAGGGGTACCAAGAGGTGGTTAAAGGATGTCTAATTGCATGTACATGATGTTAACATGTTAATTATATCAATATTTGGTGGCAAGTGACTCTTAAAGGGTGCAAAGTGACACTAATATGGTGAAAAGTGACTAACATGGTTAATTAGAACCATAATGTGGACCAAAATTGACCTGTATGAATATGGCACTAAGAGGTGGTAAAAGGATTTCTAATAACATGTACATGATGTTAACATGTTAATTGTACCAATATACGATGGCAAGTGACTCTTATAAGGTGCAAAGTGACTCTAATATGGTGAGAAGTCACTTACATGATTGATTAGAGCCAAAATATGGCCCAAAATTGACTTGTAGGAAAGGGGTACCAAGAGGTGGTTAAAGGATGTCTAATTGCATGTGCATGATGTGAACATGTTAATTGTATCAATATACGGTGGCAAGTGACTCCTATAGGGTGCAAAGTGACTCTTATAGGGTGTAAAGGTACTCTAATATGGTGAACAGTGACTTACATGGTTGATTAAAGCCAAAATGTGGAACAAAATTAACTTGTATGAAAGTGGCATTAAGTGGTGGTAAAAGGATGTCAAATTGGATGTATATGATGTTAACATGTCAATTGTTGCATATATGGTGGAAATACTCTTATAGGGTGCAAAGTGACTCTAATATGGTGTGAAGTGACTAACATGGTTAATTAGAACCAAAATGTGGACCAAAATTGACTTGTATGAATATTGCACTAAGAGGTGGTAAAAGGATTTCTAATTGCATGTCCATGATGTTAACATGTTAATTGTACCAATATATGATGGCAAGTGACTCTTATAAGTTGCAAAGTGACTCTAATATAGTGAGAAGTCACTTACATGATTGATTAGAGCCAAAATGTGGCCCAAAATTGACTTGTACGAAAGGGGTACCAAGAGGTGGTTAAAGGATGTCTAATTGCATGTAGATGATGTTAACATGTTAATTATATCAATATTTGGTGGCAAGTGACTCTTAAAGGGTGCAAAGTGACTCTAATATGGTGAGAAGTGACTGACATGGTGTAAAGGTACTCTAATATGGTGAACAGTGACTTACATGGTTGATTAGAGCCAAAATGTGGAACAAAATTAACTTGAATGAAAGTGGCATTAATAGGTGGTAAAAGGATGTCAAATTGGATGTATATGATGTTAACATGTCAATTGTTGCATATATGGTGGAAAGTGACTTTTATAGGGTGCAAAGTGACTCTAATATGGTGAGAAGTGACTAACATGGTTAATTAGAACCAAAATGTGGACCAAAATTGACTTGTATGAATATGGCACTAATAAGTGGTAAAAGGATTTCTAATTGCATGTCCATGATGTTAACATGTTAATTGTACCAATATATGATGGCAAGTGACTCTTATAAGGTGCAAAGTGACTCTAATATGGTGAGAAGTCACTTACATGATTGATTAGAGCCAAAATGTGGCCCAAAATTGACTTGTACGCAAGGGGTACCAAGAGGTGGTTAAAGGATGTCTAATTGCATGTACATGATGTTAACATGTTAATTATATCTATATTTGGTGGCAAGTGACTCTTAAAGGGTGCAAAGTGACTCTAATATGGTGAAAAGGGACTAACATGGTTAATTAGAACCAAAATGTGGACCAAAATTGACTTGTATGAATATGGCACTAAGAGGTGGTAAAAGGATTTCTAATTGCATGTCCATGATGTTAACATGTTAATTGTACCAATATATGATGGCAAGTGACTCTTATAAGTTGCAAAGTGACTCTAATATGGTGAGAAGTCACTTACATGATTGATTAGAGCCAAAATGTGGCCCAAAATTGACTTGTACGAAAGAGGTACCAAGAGGTGGTTAAAGGATGTCTAATTGCATGTACATGATGTTAACATGTTAATTATATCAATATTTGGTGGCAAGTGACTCTTAAATGGTGCAAAGTGACTCTAATATGGTGAGAAGTGACTAACATGGTGTAAAGGTACTCTAATATAGTGAACAGTGACTTACATGGTTGATTAGAGCCAAAATGTGGAACAAAATTAACTTGTATGAAATTGGCATTAATAGGTGGTAAAAGGATGTCAAATTGGATGTATATGATGTTAACATGTCAATTGTTGCATATATGGTGGAAAGTGACTTTTATAGGGTGCAAAGTGACTCTAATATGGTGAGAAGTGACTAACATGGTTAATTAGAACCAAAATGTGGACCAAAATTGACTTATATGAATATGGCACTAATAGGTGGTAAAAGGATTTCTAATTGCATGTCCATGATGTTAACATGTTAATTGTACCAATATATGATGGCAAGTGACTCTTATAAGGAGCAAAGTGACTCTAATATGGTGAGAAGTCACTTACATGATTGATTAGAGCCAAAATGTGGCCCAAAATTGACTTGTACGCAAGGGGTACCGAGAGGTGGTTAAAGGTTGTCTAATTGCATGTACATAATGTTAACATGTTAATTATATCTATATTTGGTGGCAAGTGACTCTAAAAGGGTGCAAAGTGACTCTAATATGGTGAGAAGTGACTAACATGGTTAATTAGAACCAAAATGTGGACCAAAATTGACTTGTATGAATATGGCACTAAGAGGTGGTAAAAGGATTTCTAATTGCATGTACATGATGTTAACATGTTAATTGTACCAGTATATGATGGCAAGTGACTCTTATAAGGTGCAAAGTAACTCTAATATGATCAGAAGTCACTTACATGATTGATTAGTGCCAAAATGTGGCCCAAAATTGACTTGTAGGAAAGGGGTACCAAGAGGTGGTTAAAGGATGTCTAATTGCATTTACGTGATGTTAACATGTTAATTGTATCAATATATGGGGCAAGTGACTCTTATAGGGTGTAAAGGTACTCTAATATGGTGAACAGTGACTTACGTGGTTGATTAGAGGCAAAATGTGGAACAAAATTAACTTGTATGAAAGTGGCATTAATAGGTGGTAAAAGGATGTCAAATTGGATGTATATGATGTTAACATGTCAATTGTTGCATATATGGTGGAAAGTGACTCTTATTGGGTGCAAAGTGACTCTATTATGGTGAGAAGTGACTAACACGGTTAATTAGAACCAAAATGTGGACCAAAATTGACTTGTATGAATATGGCACTAAGAGGTGGTAAAAGGATTTCTAATTGCATGTACATGATGTTAACATGTTAATTGTACCAATATATGATGGCAAGTGACTCTTATAAGGTGCAAAGTGACTCTAATATGGTGAGAAGTCACTTACATGATTGATTAGAGCCAAAATGTGGCCCAAAATTGACTTGTACGAAAGGGGTACCAAGAGGTGGTTTAAAGGATGTCTAATTGCATGTACATGATGTTAACATGTTAATTATATCAATATTTGGTGGCAAGTGACTCTTAAAGGGTGCAAAGTGACTCTAATATGGTGAAAAGTGACTAACATGGTTAATTAGAACCAAAATGTGGACCAAAATTGACTTGTATGAATATGGCACTAAGAGGTGGTAAAAGGATTTCTAATAACATGTACATGATGTTAACATGTTAATTGTACCAATATATGATGGCAAATGACTCTTATAAGGTGCAAAGTGACTCTAATATGGTGAGATGTCACTTACATGATTGATTAGAGCCAAAATGTGGCCCAAAATTGACTTGTAGGAAAGGGGTACCAAGAGGTTGTTAAAGGATGTCTAATTGCATGTACATGATGTGAACATGTTAATTGTATCAATATACGGTGGCAAGTGACTCCTATAGGATGCAAAGTGACTCTTATAGGGTGTAAAGGTACTCTAACATGGTGAACAGTGACTTACATGGTTGATTAGAGCCAAAATGTGGAACAAAATTAACTTGTATGAAAGTGGCATTAAGAGGTGGTAAAAGTATGTCAAATTGGATGTATATGATGTTAACATGTCAATTGTTGCATATATGGTGGAAAGTGACTCTTATAGGGTGCAAAGTGACTCTAATATGGTGAGAAGTGACTAACATGGTTAATTAGAACCAAAATGTGGACCAAAATTGACTTGTATGAATATGGCACTAAGAGGTGGTAAAAGGATTTCTAATTGCATGTACATAATGTTAACATGTTAATTGTACCAGTATATGATGGCAAGTGACTCTTATAAGGTGCAAAGTGACTCTAATATGATGAGAAGTCACTTACATGATTGATTAGTGCCAAAATGTGGAACAAAATTGGCTTGTAGGAAAGGGGTACCAAGAGGTGGTTAAAAGATGTCTAATTGCATTTACGTAATGTTAACATGTTAATTGTATCAATATATGGGGCAAGTGACTCTTATAGGGTGTAAAGGTACTCTAATATGGTGAAGAGTGACTTACATGGTTGATTAGAGTCAAAATGTGGAACAAAATTAACTTGTATGAAAGTTGCATTAATAGGTGGTAAAAGGATGTCAAATTGGATGTATATGATGTTGACATGTCAATTGTTGCATATATGGTGGAAAGTGACTCTTATAGGGTGCAAAGTGACTCTAATATGGTGAGAAGTGACTAACATGGTTAATTAGAACCAAAATGTGGACCAAAATTGACTTGTATGAATATGGCACTAATAAGTGGTAAAAGGATTTCTAATTGCATGTCCATGATGTTAACATGTTAATTGTACCAATATATGATGGCAAGTGACTCTTATAAGGTGCGAAGTGACTCTAATATGGTGAGAAGTCACTTACATGATTGATTAGAGCCAAAATGTGGCCCAAAATTGACTTGTACGCAAGGGGTACCAAGAGGTGGTTAAAGGATGTCTAATTGCATGTACATGATGTTAACATGTTAATTATATCTATATTTGGTGGCAAGTGACTCTTAAAGGGTGCAAAGTGACTCTAATATGGTGAAAAGGGACTAACATGGTTAATTAGAACCAAAATGTGGACCAAAATTGACTTGTATGAATATGGCACTAAGAGGTGGTAAAAGGATTTCTAATTGCATGTCCATGATGTTAACATGTTAATTGTACCAATATATGATGGCAAGTGACTCTTATAAGTTGCAAAGTGACTCTAATATGGTGAGAAGTCACTTACATGATTGATTAGAGCCAAAATGTGGCCCAAAATTGACTTGTACGAAAGAGGTACCAAGAGGTGGTTAAAGGATGTCTAATTGCATGTACATGATGTTAACATGTTAATTATATCAATATTTGGTGGCAAGTGACTCTTAAAGGGTGCAAAGTGACTCTAATATGGTGAGAAGTGACTAACATGGTGTAAAGGTACTCTAATATGGTGAACAGTGACTTACATGGTTGATTAGAGCCAAAATGTGGAACAAAATTAACTTGTATGAAATTGGCATTAATAGGTGGTAAAAGGATGTCAAATTGGATGTATATGATGTTAACATGTCAATTGTTGCATATATGGTGGAAAGTGACTTTTATAGGGTGCAAAGTGACTCTAATATGGTGAGAAGTGACTAACATGGTTAATTAGAACCAAAATGTGGACCAAAATTGACTTATATGAATATGGCACTAATAGGTGGTAAAAGGATTTCTAATTGCATGTCCATGATGTTAACATGTTAATTGTACCAATATATGATGGCAAGTGACTCTTATAAGGAGCAAAGTGACTCTAATATGGTGAGAAGTCACTTACATGATTGATTAGAGCCAAAATGTGGCCCAAAATTGACTTGTACGCAAGGGGTACCGAGAGGTGGTTAAAGGTTGTCTAATTGCATGTACATGATGTTAACATGTTAATTATATCTATATTTGGTGGCAAGTGACTCTAAAAGGGTGCAAAGTGACTCTAATATGGTGAGAAGTGACTAACATGGTTAATTAGAACCAAAATATGGACCAAAATTGACTTGTATGAATATGGCACTAAGAGGTGGTAAAAGGATTTCTAATTGCATGTACATGATGTTAACATGTTAATTGTACCAGTATATGATGGCAAGTGACTCTTATAAGGTGCAAAGTAACTCTAATATGATCAGAAGTCACTTACATGATTGATTAGTGCCAAAATGTGGCCCAAAATTGACTTGTAGGAAAGGGGTACCAAGAGGTGGTTAAAGGATGTCTAATTGCATTTACGTGATGTTAACATGTTAATTGTATCAATATATGGGGCAAGTGACTCTTATAGGGTGTAAAGGTACTCTAATATGGTGAACAGTGACTTACGTGGTTGATTAGAGGCAAAATGTGGAACAAAATTAACTTGTATGAAAGTGGCATTAATAGGTGGTAAAAGGATGTCAAATTGGATGTATATGATGTTAACATGTCAATTGTTGCATATATGGTGGAAAGTGACTCTTATTGGGTGCAAAGTGACTCTATTATGGTGAGAAGTGACTAACACGGTTAATTAGAACCAAAATGTGGACCAAAATTGACTTGTATGAATATGGCACTAAGAGGTGGTAAAAGGATTTCTAATTGCATGTACATGATGTTAACATGTTAATTGTACCAATATATGATGGCAAGTGACTCTTATAAGGTGCAAAGTGACTCTAATATGGTGAGAAGTCACTTACATGATTGATTAGAGCCAAAATGTGGCCCAAAATTGACTTGTACGAAAGGGGTACCAAGAGGTGGTTTAAAGGATGTCTAATTGCATGTACATGATGTTAACATGTTAATTATATCAATATTTGGTGGCAAGTGACTCTTAAAGGGTGCAAAGTGACTCTAATATGGTGAAAAGTGACTAACATGGTTAATTAGAACCAAAATGTGGACCAAAATTGACTTGTATGAATATGGCACTAAGAGGTGGTAAAAGGATTTCTAATAACATGTACATGATGTTAACATGTTAATTGTACCAATATATGATGGCAAATGACTTTTATAAGGTGCAAAGTGACTCTAATATGGTGAGATGTCACTTACATGATTGATTAGAGCCAAAATGTGGCCCAAAATTGACTTGTAGGAAAGGGGTACCAAGAGGTTGTTAAAGGATGTCTAATTGCATGTACATGATGTGAACATGTTAATTGTATCAATATACGGTGGCAAGTGACTCCTATAGGATGCAAAGTGACTCTTATAGGGTGTAAAGGTACTCTAACATGGTGAACAGTGACTTACATGGTTGATTAGAGCCAAAATGTGGAACAAAATTAACTTGTATGAAAGTGGCATTAAGAGGTGGTAAAAGTATGTCAAATTGGATGTATATGATGTTAACATGTCAATTGTTGCATATATGGTGGAAAGTGACTCTTATAGGGTGCAAAGTGACTCTAATATGGTGAGAAGTGACTAACATGGTTAATTAGAACCAAAATGTGGACCAAAATTGACTTGTATGAATATGGCACTAAGAGGTGGTAAAAGGATTTCTAATTGCATGTACATAATGTTAACATGTTAATTGTACCAGTATATGATGGCAAGTGACTCTTATAAGGTGCAAAGTGACTCTAATATGATGAGAAGTCACTTACATGATTGATTAGTGCCAAAATGTGGAACAAAATTGGCTTGTAGGAAAGGGGTACCAAGAGGTGGTTAAAAGATGTCTAATTGCATTTACGTAATGTTAACATGTTAATTGTATCAATATATGGGGCAAGTGACTCTTATAGGGTGTAAAGGTACTCTAATATGGTGAAGAGTGACTTACATGGTTGATTAGAGTCAAAATGTGGAACAAAATTAACTTGTATGAAAGTTGCATTAATAGGTGGTAAAAGGATGTCAAATTGGATGTATATGATGTTAACATGTCAATTGTTGCATATATGGTGGAAAGTGACTCTTATTGGGTGCAAAGTGACTCTATTATGGTGAGAAGTGACTAACACGGTTAATTAGAACCAAAATGTGGACCAAAATTGACTTGTATGAATATGGCACTAAGAGGTGGTAAAAGGATTTCTAATTGCATGTACATGATGTTAACATGTTAATTGTACCAATATATGATGGCAAGTGACTCTTATAAGGTGCAAAGTGACTCTAATATGGTGAGAAGTCACTTACATGATTGATTAGAGCCAAAATGTGGCCCAAAATTGACTTGTACGAAAGGGGTACCAAGAGGTGGTTTAAAGGATGTCTAATTGCATGTACATGATGTTAACATGTTAATTATATCAATATTTGGTGGCAAGTGACTCTTAAAGGGTGCAAAGTGACTCTAATATGGTGAAAAGTGACTAACATGGTTAATTAGAACCAAAATGTGGACCAAAATTGACTTGTATGAATATGGCACTAAGAGGTGGTAAAAGGATTTCTAATAACATGTACATGATGTTAACATGTTAATTGTACCAATATATGATGGCAAATGACTCTTATAAGGTGCAAAGTGACTCTAATATGGTGAGATGTCACTTACATGATTGATTAGAGCCAAAATGTGGCCCAAAATTGACTTGTAGGAAAGGGGTACCAAGAGGTTGTTAAAGGATGTCTAATTGCATGTACATGATGTGAACATGTTAATTGTATCAATATACGGTGGCAAGTGACTCCTATAGGATGCAAAGTGACTCTTATAGGGTGTAAAGGTACTCTAACATGGTGAACAGTGACTTACATGGTTGATTAGAGCCAAAATGTGGAACAAAATTAACTTGTATGAAAGTGGCATTAAGAGGTGGTAAAAGTATGTCAAATTGGATGTATATGATGTTAACATGTCAATTGTTGCATATATGGTGGAAAGTGACTCTTATAGGGTGCAAAGTGACTCTAATATGGTGAGAAGTGACTAACATGGTTAATTAGAACCAAAATGTGGACCAAAATTGACTTGTATGAATATGGCACTAAGAGGTGGTAAAAGGATTTCTAATTGCATGTACATAATGTTAACATGTTAATTGTACCAGTATATGATGGCAAGTGACTCTTATAAGGTGCAAAGTGACTCTAATATGATGAGAAGTCACTTACATGATTGATTAGTGCCAAAATGTGGAACAAAATTGGCTTGTAGGAAAGGGGTACCAAGAGGTGGTTAAAAGATGTCTAATTGCATTTACGTAATGTTAACATGTTAATTGTATCAATATATGGGGCAAGTGACTCTTATAGGGTGTAAAGGTACTCTAATATGGTGAAGAGTGACTTACATGGTTGATTAGAGTCAAAATGTGGAACAAAATTAACTTGTATGAAAGTTGCATTAATAGGTGGTAAAAGGATGTCAAATTGGATGTATATGATGTTGACATGTCAATTGTTGCATATATGGTAGAAAGTGACTCTTATAGGGTGCAAAGTGACTCTAATATGGTGAGAAGTGACTAACATGGTTAATTAGAACCAAAATGTGGACCAAAATTGACTTGTATGAATATGGCACTAAGAGGTGGTAAAAGGATTTCTAATTGCATGTCCATGATGTTAACTTGTTAATTTTACCAATATATGATGGCAGGTGACTCTTATAAGGTGCAAAGTGACTCTAATATGGTGAGAAGTCACTTACATGATTGATTAGAGCCAAAATGTGGCCCAAAATTGACTTGTACGAAAGGGGTACCAAGGGGTGGTTAAAGGATGTCTAATTGCTTCACATGATGTTAACATGTTAATTATATCAATATTTGGTGGCAAGTGACTCTTAAAGGGTGCAAAGTGACTCTAATATGGTGAAAAGTGACTAACATGGTTAATTAGAACCAAAATGTGGACCAAAATTGACTTGTATGAAACTAAGAGGTGGTAAAAGGATTTCTAATAACATGTACATGATGTTAACATGTTAATTGTACCATTATATGATGGCAAGTGACTCTTATAAGGATCAAAGTGACTCTAATATTGTGAGAAGTCACTTACATGATTGATTAGAGCCAAAATGTGGCCCAAAATTGACTTGTACGAAAGGGGTACCAAGAGGTGGTTAAAGGATGTCTAATTGCATGTACATGATGTTAACATGTTAATTATATCAATATTTGGTGGCAAGTGACTCTTAAAGGGTGCAAAGTGACACTAATATGGTGAAAAGTGACTAACATGGTTAATTAGAACCATAATGTGGACCAAAATTGACTTGTATGAATATGGCACTAAGAGGTGGTAAAAGGATTTCTAATAACATGTACATGATGTTAACATGTTAATTGTACCAATATATGATGGCAAGTGACTCTTTTAAGGTGCAAAGTGACTCTAATATGGTGAGAAGTCACATGATTGATTAGAGCCAAAATGTGGCCCAAAATTGACTTGTAGGAAAGGGGTACCAAGAGGTGGTTAAAGGATGTCTAATTGCATGTACATGATGTGAACATGTTAATTGTATCAATATACGGTGGCAAGTGACTCCTATAGGGTGCAAAGTGACTCTTATAGGGTGTAAAGGTACTCTAATATGGTGAACAGTGACTTACATGGTTAATTTGAGCCAAAATGTGGAACAAAATTAACTTGTATGAAAGTTGCATTAAGAGGTGGTAAAAGGATGTCAAATTGGATGTATATGATGTTAACATGTCAATTGTTGCATATATGGTGGAAAGTGACTCTTATAGGGTGCAAAGTGACTCTAATATGGTGAGAAGTGACTAACATGGTAAATTAGAACCAAAATGTGGACCAAAATTAACTTGTATGAATATGGCACTAAGAGGTGGTAAAAGGATTTCTAATTGCATGTACATGATGTTAACATGTTAATTGTACCAGTATATGATGGCAAGTGACTCTTATAAGGTGCAAAGTGACTCTAATATGATGAGAAGTTACTTACATGATTGATTAGTGCCAAAATGTGGAACAAAATTGACTTGTAGGAAACGGGTACCAAGAGGTGGTTAAAGGATGTCTAATTGCATTTACGTGATGTTAACATGTTAATTGTATCAATATATGGGGCAAGTGACTCTTATAGGGTGTAAAGGTACTCTAATATGGTGAATAGTGACTTACATGGTTGATTAGAGTCAAAATGTGGAACAAAATTAACTTGTATGAAAGTTGCATTAATAGGTGGTAAAAGGATGTCAAATTGGATGTATATGATGTTAACATGTCAATTGTTGCATATATGGTGGAAAGTGACTCTTATAGGGTGCAAAGTGACCCTAATATGGTGAGAAGTGACTAACATGGTTAATTAGAACCAAAATGTGGACCAAAATTGACTTGTATGAATATGGCACTAAGAGGTGGTAAAAGGATTTCTAATTGCATGTCCATGATGTTAACATGTTAATTGTACCAATATATGATGGCAAGTGACTCTTATAAGGTGCAAAGTGACTCTAATATGGTGAGAAGTCACTTACATGATTGATTAGAGCCAAAATGTGGCCCAAAATTGACTTGTACGAAAGGGGTACCAAGAGGTGGTTAAAGGATGTCTAATTGCATGTACATGATGTTAACATGTTAATTATATCAATATTTGGTGGCAAGTGACTCTTAAAGGGTGCAAAGTGACTCTAATATGGTGAAAAGTGACTAACATGGTTAATTAGAACCAAAATGTGGACCAAAATTGACTTGTATGAAACTAAGAGGTGGTAAAAGGATTTCTAATAACATGTACATGATGTTAACATGTTAATTGTACCATTATATGATGGCAAGTGACTCTTATAAGGATCAAAGTGACTCTAATATTGTGAGAAGTCACTTACATGATTGATTAGAGCCAAAATGTGGCCCAAAATTGACTTGTACGAAAGGGGTACCAAGAGGTGGTTAAAGGATGTCTAATTGCATGTACATGATGTTAACATGTTAATTATATCAATATTTGGTGGCAAGTGACTCTTAAAGGGTGCAAAGTGACACTAATATGGTGAAAAGTGACTAACATGGTTAATTAGAACCATAATGTGGACCAAAATTGACTTGTATGAATATGGCACTAAGAGGTGGTAAAAGGATTTCTAATAACATGTACATGATGTTAACATGTTAATTGTACCAATATATGATGGCAAGTGACTCTTTTAAGGTGCAAAGTGACTCTAATATGGTGAGAAGTCACTTACATGATTGATTAGAGCCAAAATGTGGCCCAAAATTGACTTGTAGGAAAGGGGTACCAAGAGGTGGTTAAAGGATGTCTAATTGCATGTACATGATGTGAACATGTTAATTGTATCAATATACGGTGGCAAGTGACTCCTATAGGGTGCAAAGTGACTCTTATAGGGTGTAAAGGTACTCTAATATGGTGAACAGTGACTTACATGGTTGATTAGAGCCAAAATGTGGAACAAAATTAACTTGTATGAAAGTGGCATTAAGAGGTGGTAAAAGGATGTCAAATTGGATGTATATGATGTTAACATGTCAATTGTTGCATATATGGTGGAAAGTGACTCTTATAGGGTGCAAAGTGACTCTAATATGGTGAGAAGTGACTAACATGGTTAATTAGAACCAAAATGTGGACCAAAATTGACTTGTATGAATATGGCACTAAGAGGTGGTAAAAGGATTTCTAATTGCATGTACATGATGTTAACATGTTAATTGTACCAGTATATGATGGCAAGTGACTCTTATAAGGTGCAAAGTGACTCTAATATGATGAGAAGTCACTTACATGATTGATTAGTGCCAAAATGTGGAACAAAATTGACTTGTAGGAAAGGGGTACCAAGAGGTGGTTAAAGGATGTCTAATTGCATTTACGTGATGTTAACATGTTAATTGTATCAATATATGGGGCAAGTGACTCTTATAGGGTGTAAAGGTACTCTAATATGGTGAATAGTGACTTACATGGTTGATTAGAGTCAAAATGTGGAACAAAATTAACTTGTATGAAAGTTGCATTAATAGGTGGTAAAAGGATGTCAAATTGGATGTATATGTTGTTAACATGTCAATTGTTGCATATATGGTGGAAAGTGACTCTTATAGGGTGCAAAGTGACTCTAATATGGTGAGAAGTGACTAACATGGTTAATTAGAACCAAAATGTGGACCAAAATTGACTTGTATGAATATGGCACTAAGAGGTGGTAAAAGGATTTCTAATTGCATGTCCATGATGTTAACATGTTAATTGTACCAATATATGATGGCAAGTGACTCTTATAACGTGCAAAGTGACTCTAATATGGTGAGAAGTCACTTACATGATTGATTAGAGCCAAAATGTGGCCCAAAATTGACTTGTACGAAAGGGGTACCAAGAGGTGGTTAAAGGATGTCTAATTGCATGTACATGATGTTAACATGTTAATTATATCAATATTTGGTGGCAAGTGACTCTTAAAGGGTGCAAAGTGACTCTAATATGGTGAAAAGTGACTAACATGGTTAATTAGAACCAAAATGTGGACCAAAATTGACTTGTATGAATATGGCACTAAGAGGTGGTAAAAGGATTTCTAATAACATGTACATGATGTTAACATGTTAATTGTACCATTATATGATGGCAAGTGACTCTTATAAGGTGCAAAGTGACTCTAATATTGTGAGAAGTCACTTACATGATTGATTAGAGCCAAAATGTGGCCCAAAATTGACTTATACGAAAGGGGTACCAAGAGGTGGTTAAAGGATGTCTAATTGCATGTACATGATGTTAACATGTTAATTATATCAATATTTGGTGGCAAGTGACTCTTAAAGGGTGCAAAGTGACACTAATATGGTGAAAAGTGACTAACATGGTTAATTAGAACCATAATGTGGACCAAAATTGACTTATATGAATATGGCACTAAGAGGTGGTATAAGGATTTCTAATAACATGTACATGATGTTAACATGTTAATTGTACCAATATATGATGGCAAGTGACTCTTATAAGGTGCAAAGTGACTCTAATATGGTGAGAAGTCACTTACATGATTGATTAGAGCCAAAATGTGGCCCAAAATTGACTTGTAGGAAAGGGGTACCAAGAGGTGGTTAAAGGATGTCTAATTGCATGTACATGATGTGAACATGTTAATTTTATCAATATACGGTGGCAAGTGACTCCTATAGGGTGCAAAGTGACTCTTATAGGGTGTAAAGGTACTCTAATATGGTGAACAGTGACTTACATGGTTGATTAGAGCCAAAATGTGGAACAAAATTAACTTGTATGAAAGTGGCATTAAGTGGTGGTAAAAGGATGTCAAATTGGATGTATATGATGTTAACATGTCAATTGTTGCATATATGGTGGAAAGTGACTCTTATAGGGTGCAAAGTGACTCTAATATGGTGAGAAGTGACTAACATGATTAATTAGAACCAAAATGTGGACCAAAATTGACTTGTATGAATATTGCACTAAGAGGTGGTAAAAGGATTTCTAATTGCATGTCCATGATGTTAACATGTTAATTGTACCAATATATGATGGCAAGTGACTCTGATAAGTTGCAAAGTGACTCTAATATGGTGAGAAGTCACTTACCTGATTGATTAGAGCCAAAATGTGGCCCAAAATTGACTTGTACGAAAGGGGTACCAAGAGGTGGTTAAAGGATGTCTAATTGCATGTACATGATGTTAACATGTTAATTATATCAATATTTGGTGGCAAGTGACTCTTAAAGGGTGCAAAGTGACACTAATATGGTGAAAAGTGACTAACATGGTTAATTAGAACCATAATGTGGACCAAAATTGACTTGTATGAATATGGCACTAAGAGGTGGTATAAGGATTTCTAATAACATGTACATGATGTTAACATGTTAATTGTACCAATATATGATGGCAAGTGACTCTTATAAGGTGCAAAGTGACTCTAATATGGTGAGAAGTCACTTACATGATTGATTAGAGCCAAAATGTGGCCCAAAATTGACTTGTAGGAAAGGGGTACCAAGAGGTGGTTAAAGGATGTCTAATTGCATGTACATGATGTGAACATGTTAATTTTATCAATATACGGTGGCAAGTGACTCCTATAGGGTGCAAAGTGACTCTTATAGGGTGTAAAGGTACTCTAATATGGTGAACAGTGACTTACATGGTTGATTAGAGCCAAAATGTGGAACAAAATTAACTTGTATGAAAGTGGCATTAAGTGGTGGTAAAAGGATGTCAAATTGGATGTATATGATGTTAACATGTCAATTGTTGCATATATGGTGGAAAGTGACTCTTATAGGGTGCAAAGTGACTCTAATATGGTGAGAAGTGACTAACATGGTTAATTAGAACCAAAATGTGGACCAAAATTGACTTGTATGAATATTGCACTAAGAGGTGGTAAAAGGATTTCTAATTGCATGTCCATGATGTTAACATGTTAATTGTACCAATATATGATGGCAAGTGACTCTTATAAGTTGCAAAGTGACTCTAATATGGTGAGAAGTCACTTACCTGATTGATTAGAGCCAAAATGTGGCCCAAAATTGACTTGTACGAAAGGGGTACCAAGAGGTGGTTAAAGGATGTCTAATTGCATGTACATGCTGTTAACATATTAATTATATCAATATTTGGTGGCAAGTGACTCTTAAAGGGTGCAAAGTGACTCTAATATGGTGAGAAGTGACTAACATGGTGTAAAGGTACTCTAATATGGTGAACAGTGACTTACATGGTTGATTAGAGCCAAAATGTGGAACAAAATTAACTTGTATGAAAGTGGCATTAATAGGTGGTAAAAGGATGTCAAATTGGATGTATATGATGTTAACATGTCAATTGTTGCATATATGGTGGAAAGTGACTTTTATAGGGTGCAAAGTGACTCTAATATGGTGAGAAGTGACTAACATGGTTAATTAGAACCAAAATGTGGACCAAAATTGACTTGTATGAATATGGCACTAATAGGTGGTAAAAGGATTTCTAATTGTATGTCCATGATGTTAACATGTTAATTGTACTAATATATGATGGCAAGTGACTCTTATAAGGTGCAAAGTGACTCTAATATGGTGAGAAGTCACTTACATGATTGATTAGAGCCAAAATGTGGCCCAAAATTGACTTGTACGCAAGGGGTACCAAGAGGTGGTTAAAGGATGTCTAATTGCATGTACATGATGTTAACATGTTAATTATATCTATATTTGGTGGCAAGTGACTCTTAAAGGGTGCAAAGTGACTCTAATATGGTGAAAAGTGACTAACAAGGTTAATTAGAACCAAAATGTGGACCAAAATTGACTTGTATGAATATGGCACTAAGAGGTGGTAAAAGGATTTCTAATTGCATGTCCATGATGTTAACATGTTAATTGTACCAATATATGATGGCAAGTGACTCTTATAAGTTGCAAAGTAACTCTAATATGGTGAGAAGTCACTTACATGATTGATTAGAGCCAATATGTGGCCCAAAATTGACTTGTACGAAAGGGGTACCAAGAGCTGGTTAAAGGATGTCTAATTGCATGTACATGATGTTAACATGTTAATTATATCAATATTTGGTGGCAAGTGACTCTTAAAGGGTGCAAAGTGACTCTAATATGGTGAGAAGTGACTCACATGGTGTAAAGATACTCTAATATGGTGAACAGTGACTTACATGGTTGATTAGAGCCAACATGTGGACCAAAATTAACTTGTATGAAAGTGGCATTAATAGGTGGTAAAAGGATGTCAAATTGGATGTATATGATGTTAACATGTCAATTGTTGCATATATGGTGGAAAGTGACTTTTATAGGTAGCAAAATGACTCTAATATGGTGAGAAGAGACTAACATGGTTAATTAGAACCAAAATGTGGACCAAAATTGACTTGTATGAATATGGTACTAATAGGTGGTAAAAGGATTTCTAATTGCATGTCCATGATGTTAACATGTTAATTTTACCAATACATGAAGGCAAGTGACTCTTATAAGGTGCAAAGTGACTCTAATATGGTGAGAAGTCACTTACATGATTGATTAGAGCCAAAATGTGGCCCAAAATTGACTTGTACGCAAGGGGTACCAAGAGGTGGTTAAGGGATGTCTAATTGCATGTACATGATGTTAACATGTTAATTATATCTATATTTGGTGGCAAGTGACTCTTAAAGGGTGCAAAGTGACTCTAATATGGTGAGAAGTGACTAACATGGTTAATTAGAACCAAAATGTGGACCAAAATTGACTTGTATGAATATGGCACTAAGAGGTGGTAAAAGGATTTCTAATTGCATGTACATGATGTTAACATGTTAATTGTACCAGTATATGATGGCAAGTGACTCTTATAAGGTGCAAAGTGACTCTAATATGATGAGAAGTCACTTACATGATTTATTAGTGCCAAAATGTGGCCCAAAATTGACTTGTAGGAAAGGGGTACCAAGAGGTGGTTAAAGGATGTCTAATTGCATTTACGTGATGTTAACATGTTAATTGTATCAATATATGGGGCAAGTGACTCTTATAGGGTGTAAAGGTACTCTAATATGGTGAACAGTGACTTACATGGTTGATTAGAGGCAAAATGTGGAACAAAATTAACTTGTATGAAAGTGGCATTAATAGGTGGTAAAAGGATGTCAAATTGGATGTATATGATGTTAACATGTCAATTGTTGCATATATGGTGGAAAGTGACTCTTATAGGGTGCAAAGTGACTCTATTATGGTGAGAAGTGACTAACACGGTTAATTAGAACCAAAATGTGGACCAAAATTGACTTGTATGAATATGGCACTAAGAGGTGGTAAAAGGATTTCTAATTGCATGTACATGATGTTAACATGTTAATTGTACCAATATATGATGGCAAGTGACTCTTATAAGGTGCAAAGTGACTCTAATATGGTGAGAAGTCACTTACATGATTGATTAGAGCCAAAATGTGGCCCAAAATTGACTTGTACGAAAGGGGTACCAAGAGGTGGTTAAAGGATGTCTAATTGCATGTACATGATGTGAACATGTTAATTGTATCAAAATACGGTGGCAAGTGACTCCTATAGGGTGCAAAGTGACTCTTATAGGGTGTAAAGGTACTCTAATATGGTGAACAGTGACTTACATGGTTGATTAGAGCCAAAATGTGGAACAAAATTAACTTGTATGAAAGTTGCATTAAGAGGTGGTAAAAGGATGTCAAATTGGATGTATATGATGTTAACATGTCAATTGTTGCATATATGGTGGAAAGTGACTCTTATAGGGTGCAAAGTGACTCTAATATGGTGAGAAGTGACTAACATGGTTAATTAGAACCAAAATGTGGACCAAAATTGACTTGTATGAATATGGCACTAAGAGGTGGTAAAAGGATTTCTAATTGCATGTAAATGATGTTAACATGTTAATTGTACCAGTATATGATGGCAAGTGACTCTTATAAGGTGCAAAGTGACTCTAATATGATGAGAAGTCACTTACATGATTAATTAGTGCCAAAATGTGGAACAAAATTGACTTGTAGGAAACGGGTACCAAGAGGTGGTTAAAGGATGTCTAATTGCATTTACGTGATGTTAACATGTTAATTGTATCAATATATGGGACAAGTGACTCTTATAGGGTGTAAAGGTACTCTAATATGGTGAATAGTGACTTACATGGTTGATTAGAGTCAAAATGTGGAACAAAATTAACTTGTATGAAAGTTGCATTAATAGGTGGTAAAAGGATGTCAAATTGGATGTATATGATGTTAACATGTCAATTGTTGCATATATGGTGGAAAGTGACTCTTATAGGGTGCAAAGTGACCCTAATATGGTGAGAAGTGACTAACATGGTTAATAAGAACCAAAATGTGGACCAAAATTGACTTGTATGAATATGGCACTAAGAGGTGGTAAAAGGATTTCTAATCGCATGTCCATGATGTTAACATGTTAATTGTACCAATATATGATGGCAAGTGACTCTTATAAGGTGCAAAGTGACTCTAATATGGTGAGAAGTCACTTACATGATTGATTAGAGCCAAAATGTGGCCCAAAATTGACTTGTACGAAAGGGGTACCAAGAGGTGGTTAAAGGATGTCTAATTGCATGTACATGATGTTAACATGTTAATTATATCAATATTTGGTGGCAAGTGACTCTTAAAGGGTGCAAAGTGACTCTAATATGGTGAAAAGTGACTAACATGGTTAATTAGAACCAAAATGTGGACCAAAATTGACTTGTATGAAACTAAGAGGTGGTAAAAGGATTTCTAATAACATGTACATGATGTTAACATGTTAATTGTACCATTATATGATGGCAAGTGACTCTTATAAGGATCAAAGTGACTCTAATATTGTGAGAAGTCACTTACATGATTGATTAGAGCCAAAATGTGGCCCAAAATTGACTTGTACGAAAGGGGTACCAAGAGGTGGTTAAAGGATGTCTAATTGCATGTACATGATGTTAACATGTTAATTATATCAATATTTGGTGGCAAGTGACTCTTAAAGGGTGCAAAGTGACACTAATATGGTGAAAAGTGACTAACATGGTTAATTAGAACCATAATGTGGACCAAAATTGACTTGTATGAATATGGCACTAAGAGGTGGTAAAAGGATTTCTAATAACATGTACATGATGTTAACATGTTAATTGTACCAATATATGATGGCAAGTGACTCTTTTAAGGTGCAAAGTGACTCTAATATGGTGAGAAGTCACTTACATGATTGATTAGAGCCAAAATGTGGCCCAAAATTGACTTGTAGGAAAGGGGTACCAAGAGGTGGTTAAAGGATGTCTAATTGCATGTACATGATGTGAACATGTTAATTGTATCAATATACGGTGGCAAGTGACTCCTATAGGGTGCAAAGTGACTCTTATAGGGTGTAAAGGTACTCTAATATGGTGAACAGTGACTTACATGGTTGATTAGAGCCAAAATGTGGAACAAAATTAACTTGTATGAAAGTGGCATTAAGAGGTGGTAAAAGGATGTCAAATTGGATGTATATGATGTTAACATGTCAATTGTTGCATATATGGTGGAAAGTGACTCTTATAGGGTGCAAAGTGACTCTAATATGGTGAGAAGTGACTAACATGGTTAATTAGAACCAAAATGTGGACCAAAATTGACTTGTATGAATATGGCACTAAGAGGTGGTAAAAGGATTTCTAATTGCATGTACATGATGTTAACATGTTAATTCCAGTATATGATGGCAAGTGACTCTTATAAGGTGCAAAGTGACTCTAATATGATGAGAAGTCACTTACATGATTGATTAGTGCCAAAATGTGGAACAAAATTGACTTGTAGGAAAGGGGTACCAAGAGGTGGTTAAAGGATGTCTAATTGCATTTACGTGATGTTAACATGTTAATTGTATCAATATATGGGGCAAGTGACTCTTATAGGGTGTAAAGGTACTCTAATATGGTGAATAGTGACTTACATGGTTGATTAGAGTCAAAATGTGGAACAAAATTAACTTGTATGAAAGTTGCATTAATAGGTGGTAAAAGGATGTCAAATTGGATGTATATGTTGTTAACATGTCAATTGTTGCATATATGGTGGAAAGTGACTCTTATAGGGTGCAAAGTGACTCTAATATGGTGAGAAGTGACTAACATGGTTAATTAGAACCAAAATGTGGACCAAAATTGACTTGTATGAATATGGCACTAAGAGGTGGTAAAAGGATTTCTAATTGCATGTCCATGATGTTAACATGTTAATTGTACCATTATATGATGGCAAGTGACTCTTATAAGGTGCAAAGTGACTCTAATATTGTGAGAAGTCACTTACATGATTGATTAGAGCCAAAATGTGGCCCAAAATTGACTTATACGAAAGGGGTACCAAGAGGTGGTTAAAGGATGTCTAATTGCATGTACATGATGTTAACATGTTAATTATATCAATATTTGGTGGCAAGTGACTCTTAAAGGGTGCAAAGTGACACTAATATGGTGAAAAGTGACTAACATGGTTAATTAGAACCATAATGTGGACCAAAATTGACTTGTATGAATATGGCACTAAGAGGTGGTATAAGGATTTCTAATAACATGTACATGATGTTAACATGTTAATTGTACCAATATATGATGGCAAGTGACTCTTATAAGGTGCAAAGTGACTCTAATATGGTGAGAAGTCACTTACATGATTGATTAGAGCCAAAATGTGGCCCAAAATTGACTTGTAGGAAAGGGGTACCAAGAGGTGGTTAAAGGATGTCTAATTGCATGTACATGATATGAACATGTTAATTTTATCAATATACGGTGGCAAGTGACTCCTATAGGGTGCAAAGTGACTCTTATAGGGTGTAAAGGTACTCTAATATGGTGAACAGTGACTTACATGGTTGATTAGAGCCAAAATGTGGAACAAAATTAACTTGTATGAAAGTGGCATTAAGAGGTGGTAAAAGGATGTCAAATTGGATGTATATGATGTTAACATGTCAATTGTTGCATATATGGTGGAAAGTGACTCTTATAGGGTGCAAAGTGACTCTAATATGGTGAGAAGTGACTAACATGGTTAATTAGAACCAAAATGTGGACCAAAATTGACTTGTATGAATATGGCACTAAGAGGTGGTAAAAGGATTTCTAATTGCATGTACATGATGTTAACATGTTAATTCCAGTATATGATGGCAAGTGACTCTTATAAGGTGCAAAGTGACTCTAATATGATGAGAAGTCACTTACATGATTGATTAGTGCCAAAATGTGGAACAAAATTGACTTGTAGGAAAGGGGTACCAAGAGGTGGTTAAAGGATGTCTAATTGCATTTACGTGATGTTAACATGTTAATTGTATCAATATATGGGGCAAGTGACTCTTATAGGGTGTAAAGGTACTCTAATATGGTGAATAGTGACTTACATGGTTGATTAGAGTCAAAATGTGGAACAAAATTAACTTGTATGAAAGTTGCATTAATAGGTGGTAAAAGGATGTCAAATTGGATGTATATGTTGTTAACATGTCAATTGTTGCATATATGGTGGAAAGTGACTCTTATAGGGTGCAAAGTGACTCTAATATGGTGAGAAGTGACTAACATGGTTAATTAGAACCAAAATGTGGACCAAAATTGACTTGTATGAATATGGCACTAAGAGGTGGTAAAAGGATTTCTAATTGCATGTCCATGATGTTAACATGTTAATTGTACCATTATATGATGGCAAGTGACTCTTATAAGGTGCAAAGTGACTCTAATATTGTGAGAAGTCACTTACATGATTGATTAGAGCCAAAATGTGGCCCAAAATTGACTTATACGAAAGGGGTACCAAGAGGTGGTTAAAGGATGTCTAATTGCATGTACATGATGTTAACATGTTAATTATATCAATATTTGGTGGCAAGTGACTCTTAAAGGGTGCAAAGTGACACTAATATGGTGAAAAGTGACTAACATGGTTAATTAGAACCATAATGTGGACCAAAATTGACTTGTATGAATATGGCACTAAGAGGTGGTATAAGGATTTCTAATAACATGTACATGATGTTAACATGTTAATTGTACCAATATATGATGGCAAGTGACTCTTATAAGGTGCAAAGTGACTCTAATATGGTGAGAAGTCACTTACATGATTGATTAGAGCCAAAATGTGGCCCAAAATTGACTTGTAGGAAAGGGGTACCAAGAGGTGGTTAAAGGATGTCTAATTGCATGTACATGATATGAACATGTTAATTTTATCAATATACGGTGGCAAGTGACTCCTATAGGGTGCAAAGTGACTCTTATAGGGTGTAAAGGTACTCTAATATGGTGAACAGTGACTTACATGGTTGATTAGAGCCAAAATGTGGAACAAAATTAACTTGTATGAAAGTGGCATTAAGTGGTGGTAAAAGGATGTCAAATTGGATGTATATGATGTTAACATGTCAATTGTTGCATATATGGTGGAAAGTGACTCTTATAGGGTGCAAAGTGACTCTAATATGGTGAAAAGTGACTAACATGGTTAATTAGAACCAAAATGTGGACCAAAATTGACTTGTATGAATATTGCACTAAGAGGTGGTAAAAGGATTTCTAATTGCATGTCCATGATGTTAACATGTTAATTGTACCAATATATGATGGCAAGTGACTCTTATAAGTTGCAAAGTGACTCTAATATGGTGAGAAGTCACTTACCTGATTGATTAGAGCCAAAATGTGGCCCAAAATTGACTTGTACGAAAGGGGTACCAAGAGGTGGTTAAAGGATGTCTAATTGCATGTACATGCTGTTAACATATTAATTATATCAATATTTGGTGGCAAGTGACTCTTAAAGGGTGCAAAGTGACTCTAATATGGTGAGAAGTGACTAACATGGTGTAAAGGTACTCTAATATGGTGAACAGTGACTTACATGGTTGATTAGAGCCAAAATGTGGAACAAAATTAACTTGTATGAAAGTGGCATTAATAGGTGGTAAAAGGATGTCAAATTGGATGTATATGATGTTAACATGTCAATTGTTGCATATATGGTGGAAAGTGACTTTTATAGGGTGCAAAGTGACTCTAATATGGTGAGAAGTGACTAACATGGTTAATTAGAACCAAAATGTGGACCAAAATTGACTTGTATGAATATGGCACTAATAGGTGGTAAAAGGATTTCTAATTGTATGTCCATGATGTTAACATGTTAATTGTACTAATATATGATGGCAAGTGACTCTTATAAGGTGCAAAGTGACTCTAATATGGTGAGAAGTCACTTACATGATTGATTAGAGCCAAAATGTGGCACAAAATTGACTTGTACGCAAGGGGTACCAAGAGGTGGTTAAAGGATGTCTAATTGCATGTACATGATGTTAACATGTTAATTATATCTATATTTGGTGGCAAGTGACTCTTAAAGGGTGCAAAGTGACTCTAATATGGTGAAAAGTGACTAACAAGGTTAATTAGAACCAAAATGTGGACCAAAATTGACTTGTATGAATATGGCACTAAGAGGTGGTAAAAGGATTTCTAATTGCATGTCCATGATGTTAACATGTTAATTGTACCAATATATGATGGCAAGTGACTCTTATAAGTTGCAAAGTAACTCTAATATAGTGAGAAGTCACTTACATGATTGATTAGAGCCAATATGTGGCCCAAAATTGACTTGTACGAAAGGGGTACCAAGAGCTGGTTAAAGGATGTCTAATTGCATGTACATGATGTTAACATGTTAATTATATCAATATTTGGTGGCAAGTGACTCTTAAAGGGTGCAAAGTGACTCTAATATGGTGAGAAGTGACTAACATGGTGTAAAGGTACTCTAATATGGTGAACAGTGACTTACATGGTTGATTAGAGCCAACATGTGGACCAAAATTAACTTGTATGAAAGTGGCATTAATAGGTGGTAAAAGGATGTCAAATTGGATGTATATGATGTTAACATGTCAATTGTTGCATATATGGTGGAAAGTGACTTTTATAGGTAGCAAAATGACTCTAATATGGTGAGAAGAGACTAACATGGTTAATTAGAACCAAAATGTGGACCAAAATTGACTTGTATGAATATGGTACTAATAGGTGGTAAAAGGATTTCTAATTGCATGTCCATGATGTTAACATGTTAATTTTACCAATACATGAAGGCAAGTGACTCTTATAAGGTGCAAAGTGACTCTAATATGGTGAGAAGTCACTTACATGATTGATTAGAGCCAAAATGTGGCCCAAAATTGACTTGTACGCAAGGGGTACCAAGAGGTGGTTAAGGGATGTCTAATTGCATGTACATGATGTTAACATGTTAATTATATCTATATTTGGTGGCAAGTGACTCTTAAAGGGTGCAAAGTGACTCTAATATGGTGAGAAGTGACTAACATGGTTAATTAGAACCAAAATGTGGACCAAAATTGACTTGTATGAATATGGCACTAAGAGGTGGTAAAAGGATTTCTAATTGCATGTACATGATGTTAACATGTTAATTGTACCAGTATATGATGGCAAGTGACTCTTATAAGGTGCAAAGTGACTCTAATATGATGAGAAGTCACTTACATGATTTATTAGTGCCAAAATGTGGCCCAAAATTGACTTGTAGGAAAGGGGTACCAAGAGGTGGTTAAAGGATGTCTAATTGCATTTACGTGATGTTAACATGTTAATTGTATCAATATATGGGGCAAGTGACTCTTATAGGGTGTAAAGGTACTCTAATATGGTGAACAGTGACTTAAATGGTTGATTAGAGGCAAAATGTGGAACAAAATTAACTTGTATGAAAGTGGCATTAATAGGTGGTAAAAGGATGTCAAATTGGATGTATATGATGTTAACATGTCAATTGTTGCATATATGGTGGAAAGTGACTCTTATAGGGTGCAAAGTGACTCTATTATGGTGAGAAGTGACTAACACGGTTAATTAGAACCAAAATGTGGACCAAAATTGACTTGTATGAATATGGCACTAAGAGGTGGTAAAAGGATTTCTAATTGCATGTACATGATGTTAACATGTTAATTGTACCAATATATGATGGCAAGTGACTGTTATAAGGTGCAAAGTGACTCTAATATGGTGAGAAGTCACTTACATGATTGATTAGAGCCAAAATGTGGCCCAAAATTGACTTGTACGAAAGGGGTACCAAGAGGTGGTTAAAGGATGTCTAATTGCATGTACATGATGTGAACATGTTAATTGTATCAATATACGATGGCAAGTGACTCCTATAGGGTGCAAAGTGACTCTTATAGGGTGTAAAGGTACTCTAATATGGTGAACAGTGACTTACATGGTTGATTAGAGCCAAAATGTGGAACAAAATTAACTTGTATGAAAGTTGCATTAAGAGGTGGTAAAAGGATGTCAAATTGGATGTATATGATGTTAACATGTCAATTGTTGCATATATGGTGGAAAGTGACTCTTATAGGGTGCAAAGTGACTCTAATATGGTGAGAAGTGACTAACATGGTTAATTAGAACCAAAATGTGGACCAAAATTGACTTGAATGAATATGGCACTAAGAGGTGGTAAAAGGATTTCTAATTGCATGTACATGATGTTAACATGTTAATTGTACCAATATATGATGGCAAGTGACTCTTATAAGTTGCAAAGTGACTCTAATATGGTGAGAAGTCACTTACCTGATTGATTAGAGCCAAAATGTGGCCCAAAATTGACTTGTACGAAAGGGGTACCAAGAGGTGGTTAAAGGATGTCTAATTGCATGTACATGCTGTTAACATATTAATTATATCAATATTTGGTGGCAAGTGACTCTTAAAGGGTGCAAAGTGACTCTAATATGGTGAGAAGTGACTAACATGGTGTAAAGGTACTCTAATATGGTGAACAGTGACTTACATGGTTGATTAGAGCCAAAATGTGGAACAAAATTAACTTGTATGAAAGTGGCATTAATAGGTGGTAAAAGGATGTCAAATTGGATGTATATGATGTTAACATGTCAATTGTTGCATATATGGTGGAAAGTGACTTTTATAGGGTGCAAAGTGACTCTAATATGGTGAGAAGTGACTAACATGGTTAATTAGAACCAAAATGTGGACCAAAATTGACTTGTATGAATATGGCACTAATAGGTGGTAAAAGGATTTCTAATTGTATGTCCATGATGTTAACATGTTAATTGTACTAATATATGATGGCAAATGACTCTTATAAGGTGCAAAGTGACTCTAATATGGTGAGAAGTCACTTACATGATTGATTAGAGCCAAAATGTGGCACAAAATTGACTTGTACGCAAGGGGTACCAAGAGGTGGTTAAAGGATGTCTAATTGCATGTACATGATGTTAACATGTTAATTATATCTATATTTGGTGGCAAGTGACTCTTAAAGGGTGCAAAGTGACTCTAATATGGTGAAAAGTGACTAACAAGGTTAATTAGAACCAAAATGTGGACCAAAATTGACTTGTATGAATATGGCACTAAGAGGTGGTAAAAGGATTTCTAATTGCATGTCCATGATGTTAACATGTTAATTGTACCAATATATGATGGCAAGTGACTCTTATAAGTTGCAAAGTAACTCTAATATGGTGAGAAGTCACTTACATGATTGATTAGAGCCAATATGTGGCCCAAATTGACTTGTACGAAAGGGGTACCAAGAGCTGGTTAAAGGATGTCTAATTGCATGTACATGATGTTAACATGTTAATTATATCAATATTTGGTGGCAAGTGACTCTTAAAGGGTGCAAAGTGACTCTAATATGGTGAGAAGTGACTAACATGGTGTAAAGGTACTCTAATATGGTGAACAGTGACTTACATGGTTGATTAGAGCCAACATGTGGACCAAAATTAACTTGTATGAAAGTGGCATTAATAGGTGGTAAAAGGATGTCAAATTGGATGTATATGATGTTAACATGTCAATTGTTGCATATATGGTGGAAAGTGACTTTTATAGGTAGCAAAATGACTCTAATATGGTGAGAAGAGACTAACATGGTTAATTAGAACCAAAATGTGGACCAAAATTGACTTGTATGAATATGGTACTAATAGGTGGTAAAAGGATTTCTAATTGCATGTCCATGATGTTAACATGTTAATTTTACCAATACATGAAGGCAAGTGACTCTTATAAGGTGCAAAGTGACTCTAATATGGTGAGAAGTCACTTACATGATTGATTAGAGCCAAAATGTGGCCCAAAATTGACTTGTACGCAAGGGGTACCAAGAGGTGGTTAAGGGATGTCTAATTGCATGTACATGATGTTAACATGTTAATTATATCTATATTTGGTGGCAAGTGACTCTTAAAGGGTGCAAAGTGACTCTAATATGGTGAGAAGTGACTAACATGGTTAATTAGAACCAAAATGTGGACCAAAATTGACTTGTATGAATATGGCACTAAGAGGTGGTAAAAGGATTTCTAATTGCATGTACATGATGTTAACATGTTAATTGTACCAGTATATGATGGCAAGTGACTCTTATAAGGTGCAAAGTGACTCTAATATGATGAGAAGTCACTTACATGATTTATTAGTGCCAAAATGTGGCCCAAAATTGACTTGTAGGAAAGGGGTACCAAGAGGTGGTTAAAGGATGTCTAATTGCATTTACGTGATGTTAACATGTTAATTGTATCAATATATGGGGCAAGTGACTCTTATAGGGTGTAAAGGTACTCTAATATGGTGAACAGTGACTTACATGGTTGATTAGAGGCAAAATGTGGAACAAAATTAACTTGTATGAAAGTGGCATTAATAGGTGGTAAAAGGATGTCAAATTGGATGTATATGATGTTAACATGTCAATTGTTGCATATATGGTGGAAAGTGACTCTTATAGGGTGCAAAGTGACTCTATTATGGTGAGAAGTGACTAACACGGTTAATTAGAACCAAAATGTGGACCAAAATTGACTTGTATGAATATGGCACTAAGAGGTGGTAAAAGGATTTCTAATTGCATGTACATGATGTTAACATGTTAATTGTACCAATATATGATGGCAAGTGACTCTTATAAGGTGCAAAGTGACTCTAATATGGTGAGAAGTCACTTACATGATTAATTAGAGCCAAAATGTGGCCCAAAATTGACTTGTACGAAAGGGGTACCAAGAGGTGGTTAAAGGATGTCTAATTGCATGTACATGATGTGAACATGTTAATTGTATCAATATACGATGGCAAGTGACTCCTATAGGGTGCAAAGTGACTCTTATAGGGTGTAAAGGTACTCTAATATGGTGAACAGTGACTTACATGGTTGATTAGAGCCAAAATGTGGAACAAAATTAACTTGTATGAAAGTTGCATTAAGAGGTGGTAAAAGGATGTCAAATTGGATGTATATGATGTTAACATGTCAATTGTTGCATATATGGTGGAAAGTGACTCTTATAGGGTGCAAAGTGACTCTAATATGGTGAGAAGTGACTAACATGGTTAATTAGAACCAAAATGTGGACCAAAATTGACTTGTATGAATATGGCACTAAGAGGTGGTAAAAGGATTTCTAATTGCATGTACATGATGTTAACATGTTAATTGTACCAGTATATGATGGCAAGTGACTCTTATAAGGTGCAAAGTGACTCTAATATGATGAGAAGTCACTTACATGATTGATTAGTGCCAAAATGTGGAACAAAATTGACTTGTAGGAAACGGGTACCAAGAGGTGGTTAAAGGATGTCTAATTGCATTTACGTGATGTTAACATGTTAATTGTATCAATATATGGGGCAAGTGACTCTTATAGGGTGTAAAGGTACTCTAATATGGTGAATAGTGACTTACATGGTTGATTAGAGTCAAAATGTGGAACAAAATTAACTTGTATGAAAGTTGCATTAATAGGTGGTAAAAGGATGTCAAATTGGATGTATATGATGTTAACATGTCAATTGTTGCATATATGGTGGAAAGTGACTCTTATAGGGTGCAAAGTGACCCTAATATGGTGAGAAGTGACTAACATGGTTAATTAGAACCAAAATGTGGACCAAAATTGACTTGTATGAATATGGCACTAAGAGGTGGTAAAAGGATTTCTAATTGCATGTGCATGATGTTAACATGTTAATTGTACCAGTATATGATGGCAAGTGACTCTTATAAGGTGCAAAGTGACTCTAATATGATGAGAAGTCACTTACATGATTTATTAGTGCCAAAATGTGGCCCAAAATTGACTTGTAGGAAAGGGGGTACCAAGAGGTGGTTAAAGGATGTCTAATTGCATTTACGTGATGTTAACATGTTAATTGTATCAATATATGGGGCAAGTGACTCTTATAGGGTGTAAAGGTACTCTAATATGGTGAACAGTGACTTACATGGTTGATTAGAGGCAAAATGTGGAACAAAATTAACTTGTATGAAAGTGGCATTAATAGGTGGTAAAAGGATGTCAAATTGGATGTATATGATGTTAACATGTCAATTGTTGCATATATGGTGGAAAGTGACTCTTATAGGGTGCAAAGTGACTCTATTATGGTGAGAAGTGACTAACACGGTTAATTAGAACCAAAATGTGGACCAAAATTGACTTGTATGAATATGGCACTAAGAGGTGGTAAAAGGATTTCTAATTGCATGTACATGATGTTAACATGTTAATTGTACCAATATATGATGGCAAGTGACTCTTATAAGGTGCAAAGTGACTCTAATATGGTGAGAAGTCACTTACATGATTGATTAGAGCCAAAATGTGGCCCAAAATTGACTTGTACGAAAGGGGTACCAAGAGGTGGTTAAAGGATGTCTAATTGCATGTACATGATGTGAACATGTTAATTGTATCAATATACGATGGCAAGTGACTCCTATAGGGTGCAAAGTGACTCTTATAGGGTGTAAAGGTACTCTAATATGGTGAACAGTGACTTACATGGTTGATTAGAGCCAAAATGTGGAACAAAATTAACTTGTATGAAAGTTGCATTAAGAGGTGGTAAAAGGATGTCAAATTGGATGTATATGATGTTAACATGTCAATTGTTGCATATATGGTGGAAAGTGACTCTTATAGGGTGCAAAGTGACTCTAATATGGTGAGAAGTGACTAACATGGTTAATTAGAACCAAAATGTGGACCAAAATTGACTTGTATGAATATGGCACTAAGAGGTGGTAAAAGGATTTCTAATTGCATGTACATGATGTTAACATGTTAATTGTACCAGTATATGATGGCAAGTGACTCTTATAAGGTGCAAAGTGACTCTAATATGATGAGAAGTCACTTACATGATTGATTAGTGCCAAAATGTGGAACAAAATTGACTTGTAGGAAACGGGTACCAAGAGGTGGTTAAAGGATGTCTAATTGCATTTACGTGATGTTAACATGTTAATTGTATCAATATATGGGGCAAGTGACTCTTATAGGGTGTAAAGGTACTCTAATATGGTGAATAGTGACTTACATGGTTGATTAGAGTCAAAATGTGGAACAAAATTAACTTGTATGAAAGTTGCATTAATAGGTGGTAAAAGGATGTCAAATTGGATGTATATGATGTTAACATGTCAATTGTTGCATATATGGTGGAAAGTGACTCTTATAGGGTGCAAAGTGACCCTAATATGGTGAGAAGTGACTAACATGGTTAATTAGAACCAAAATGTGGACCAAAATTGACTTGTATGAATATGGCACTAAGAGGTGGTAAAAGGATTTCTAATTGCATGTACATGATGTTAACATGTTAATTGTACCAGTATATGATGGCAAGTGACTCTTATAAGGTGCAAAGTGACTCTAATATGATGAGAAGTCACTTACATGATTTATTAGTGCCAAAATGTGGCCCAAAATTGACTTGTAGGAAAGGGGTACCAAGAGGTGGTTAAAGGATGTCTAATTGCATTTACGTGATGTTAACATGTTAATTGTATCAATATATGGGGCAAGTGACTCTTATAGGGTGTAAAGGTACTCTAATATGGTGAACAGTGACTTACATGGTTGATTAGAGGCAAAATGTGGAACAAAATTAACTTGTATGAAAGTGGCATTAATAGGTGGTAAAAGGATGTCAAATTGGATGTATATGATGTTAACATGTCAATTGTTGCATATATGGTGGAAAGTGACTCTTATAGGGTGCAAAGTGACTCTATTATGGTGAGAAGTGACTAACACGGTTTAATTAGAACCAAAATGTGGACCAAAATTGACTTGTATGAATATGGCACTAAGAGGTGGGTAAAAGGATTTCTAATTGCATGTACATGATGTTAACATGTTAATTGTACCAATATATGATGGCAAGTGACTCTTATAAGGTGCAAAGTGACTCTAATATGGTGAGAAGTCACTTACATGATTAATTAGAGCCAAAATGTGGCCCAAAATTGACTTGTACGAAAGGGGTACCAAGAGGTGGTTAAAGGATGTCTAATTGCATGTACATGATGTGAACATGTTAATTGTATCAATATACGATGGCAAGTGACTCCTATAGGGTGCAAAGTGACTCTTATAGGGTGTAAAGGTACTCTAATATGGTGAACAGTGACTTACATGGTTGATTAGAGCCAAAATGTGGAACAAAATTAACTTGTATGAAAGTTGCATTAAGAGGTGGTAAAAGGATGTCAAATTGGATGTATATGATGTTAACATGTCAATTGTTGCATATATGGTGGAAAGTGACTCTTATAGGGTGCAAAGTGACTCTAATATGGTGAGAAGTGACTAACATGGTTAATTAGAACCAAAATGTGGACCAAAATTGACTTGTATGAATATGGCACTAAGAGGTGGTAAAAGGATTTCTAATTGCATGTACATGATGTTAACATGTTAATTGTACCAGTATATGATGGCAAGTGACTCTTATAAGGTGCAAAGTGACTCTAATATGATGAGAAGTCACTTACATGATTGATTAGTGCCAAAATGTGGAACAAAATTGACCTGTAGGAAACGGGTACCAAGAGGTGGTTAAAGGATGTCTAATTGCATTTACGTGATGTTAACATGTTAATTGTATCAATATATGGGGCAAGTGACTCTTATAGGGTGTAAAGGTACTCTAATATGGTGAATAGTGACTTACATGGTTGATTAGAGTCAAAATGTGGAACAAAATTAACTTGTATGAAAGTTGCATTAATAGGTGGTAAAAGGATGTCAAATTGGATGTATATGATGTTAACATGTCAATTGTTGCATATATGGTGGAAAGTGACTCTTATAGGGTGCAAAGTGACCCTAATATGGTGAGAAGTGACTAACATGGTTAATTAGAACCAAAATGTGGACCAAAATTGACTTGTATGAATATGGCACTAAGAGGTGGTAAAAGGATTTCTAATTGCATGTACATGATGTTAACATGTTAATTGTACCAGTATATGATGGCAAGTGACTCTTATAAGGTGCAAAGTGACTCTAATATGATGAGAAGTCACTTACATGATTTATTAGTGCCAAAATGTGGCCCAAAATTGACTTGTAGGAAAGGGGTACCAAGAGGTGGTTAAAGGATGTCTAATTGCATTTACGTGATGTTAACATGTTAATTGTATCAATATATGGGGCAAGTGACTCTTATAGGGTGTAAAGGTACTCTAATATGGTGAACAGTGACTTACATGGTTGATTAGAGGCAAAATGTGGAACAAAATTAACTTGTATGAAAGTGGCATTAATAGGTGGTAAAAGGATGTCAAATTGGATGTATATGATGTTAACATGTCAATTGTTGCATATATGGTGGAAAGTGACTCTTATAGGGTGCAAAGTGACTCTATTATGGTGAGAAGTGACTAACACGGTTAATTAGAACCAAAATGTGGACCAAAATTGACTTGTATGAATATGGCACTAAGAGGTGGTAAAAGGATTTCTAATTGCATGTACATGATGTTAACATGTTAATTGTACCAATATATGATGGCAAGTGACTCTTATAAGGTGCAAAGTGACTCTAATATGGTGAGAAGTCACTTACATGATTGATTAGAGCCAAAATGTGGCCCAAAATTGACTTGTACGAAAGGGGTACCAAGAGGTGGTTAAAGGATGTCTAATTGCATGTACATGATGTGAACATGTTAATTGTATCAATATACGATGGCAAGTGACTCCTATAGGGTGCAAAGTGACTCTTATAGGGTGTAAAGGTACTCTAATATGGTGAACAGTGACTTACATGGTTGATTAGAGCCAAAATGTGGAACAAAATTAACTTGTATGAAAGTTGCATTAAGAGGTGGTAAAAGGATGTCAAATTGGATGTATATGATGTTAACATGTCAATTGTTGCATATATGGTGGAAAGTGACTCTTATAGGGTGCAAAGTGACTCTAATATGGTGAGAAGTGACTAACATGGTTAATTAGAACCAAAATGTGGACCAAAATTGACTTGTATGAATATGGCACTAAGAGGTGGTAAAATGATTTCTAATTGCATGTACATGATGTTAACATGTTAATTGTACCAGTATATGATGGCAAGTGACTCTTATAAGGTGCAAAGTGACTCTAATATGATGAGAAGTCACTTACATGATTGATTAGTGCCAAAATGTGGAACAAAATTGACTTGTAGGAAACGGGTACCAAGAGGTGGTTAAAGGATGTCTAATTGCATTTACGTGATGTTAACATGTTAATTGTATCAATATATGGGGCAAGTGACTCTTATAGGGTGTAAAGGTACTCTAATATGGTGAATAGTGACTTACATGGTTGATTAGAGTCAAAATGTGGAACAAAATTAACTTGTATGAAAGTTGCATTAATAGGTGGTAAAAGGATGTCAAATTGGATGTATATGATGTTAACATGTCAATTGTTGCATATATGGTGGAAAGTGACTCTTATAGGGTGCAAAGTGACCCTAATATGGTGAGAAGTGACTAACATGGTTAATTAGAACCAAAATGTGGACCAAAATTGACTTGTATGAATATGGCACTAAGAGGTGGTAAAAGGATTTCTAATTGCATGTCCATGATGTTAACATGTTAATTGTACCAATATATGATGGCAAGTGACTCTTATAAGGTGCAAAGTGACTCTAATATGGTGAGAAGTCACTTACATGATTGATTAGAGCCAAAATGTGGCCCAAAATTGACTTGTACGAAAGGGGTACCAAGAGGTGGTTAAAGGATGTCTAATTGCATGTACATGATGTTAACATGTTAATTATATCAATATTTGGTGGCAAGTGACTCTTAAAGGGTGCAAAGTGACTCTAATATGGTGAAAGGTGACTAACATGGTTAATTAGAACCAAAATGTGGACCAAAATTGACTTGTATGAAACTAAGAGGTGGTAAAAAGGATTTCTAATAACATGTACATGATGTTAACATGTTAATTGTACCATTATATGATGGCAAGTGACTCTTATAAGGATCAAAGTGACTCTAATATTGTGAGAAGTCACTTACATGATTGATTAGAGCCGAAATGTGGCCCAAAATTGACTTGTACGAAAGGGGTACCAAGAGGTGGTTAAAGGATGTCTAATTGCATGTACATGATGTTAACATGTTAATTATATCAATATTTGGTGGCAAGTGACTCTTAAAGGGTGCAAAGTGACACTAATATGGTGAAAAGTGACTAACATGGTTAATTAGAACCATAATGTGGACCAAAATTGACTTGTATGAATATGGCACTAAGAGGTGGTAAAAGGATTTCTAATAACATGTACATGATGTTAACATGTTAATTGTACCAATATAAGATGGCAAGTGACTCTTTTAAGGTGCAAAGTGACTCTAATATGGTGAGAAGTCACTTACATGATTGATTAGAGCCAAAATGTGGCCCAAAATTGACTTGTAGGAAAGGGGTACCAAGAGGTGGTTAAAGGATGTCTAATTGCATGTACATGATGTGAACATGTTAATTGTATCAATATACGGTGGCAAGTGACTCCTATAGGGTGCAAAGTGACTCTTATAGGGTGTAAAGGTACTCTAATATGGTGAACAGTGACTTACATGGTTGATTAGAGCCAAAATGTGGAACAAAATTAACTTGTATGAAAGTGGCATTAAGAGGTGGTAAAAGGATGTCAAATTGGATGTATATGATGTTAACATGTCAATTGTTGCATATATGGTGGAAAGTGACTCTTATAGGGTGCAAAGTGACTCTAATATGGTGAGAAGTGACTAACATGGTTAATTAGAACCAAAATGTGGACCAAAATTGACTTGTATGAATATGGCACTAAGAGGTGGTAAAAGGATTTCTAATTGCATGTACATGATGTTAACATGTTAATTGTACCAGTATATGATGGCAAGTGACTCTTATAAGGTGCAAAGTGACTCTAATATGATGAGAAGTCACTTACATGATTGATTAGTGCCAAAATGTGGAACAAAATTGACTTGTAGGAAAGGGGTACCAAGAGGTGGTTTAAAGGATGTCTAATTGCATTTACGTGATGTTAACATGTTAATTGTATCAATATATGGGGCAAGTGACTCTTATAGGGTGTAAAGGTACTCTAATATGGTGAATAGTGACTTACATGGTTGATTAGAGTCAAAATGTGGAACAAAAATTAACTTGTATGAAAGTTGCATTAATAGGTGGTAAAAGGATGTCAAATTGGATGTATATGTTGTTAACATGTCAATTGTTGCATATATGGTGGAAAGTGACTCTTATAGGGTGCAAAGTGACTCTAATATGGTGAGAAGTGACTAACATGGTTAATTAGAACCAAAATGTGGACCAAAATTGACTTGTATGAATATGGCACTAAGAGGTGGTAAAAGGATTTCTAATTGCATGTCCATGATGTTAACATGTTAATTGTACCAATATATGATGGCAAGTGACTCTTATAAGGTGCAAAGTGACTCTAATATGGTGAGAAGTCACTTACATGATTGATTAGAGCCAAAATGTGGCCCAAAATTGACTTGTACGAAAGGGGTACCAAGAGGTGGTTAAAGGATGTCTAATTGCATGTACATGATGTTAACATGTTAATTATATCAATATTTGGTGGCAAGTGACTCTTAAAGGGTGCAAAGTGACTCTAATATGGTGAAAAGTGACTAACATGGTTAATTAGAACCAAAATGTGGACCAAAATTGACTTGTATGAATATGGCACTAAGAGGTGGTAAAAGGATTTCTAATAACATGTACATGATGTTAACATGTTAATTGTACCATTATATGATGGCAAGTGACTCTTATAAGGTGCAAAGTGACTCTAATATTGTGAGAAGTCACTTACATGATTGATTAGAGCCAAAATGTGGCCCAAAATTGATTTATACGAAAGGGGTACCAAGAGGTGGTTAAAGGATGTCTAATTGCATGTACATGATGTTAACATCTTAATTATATCAATATTTGGTGGCAAGTGACTCTTAAAGGGTGCAAAGTGACACTAATATGGTGAAAAGTGACTAACATGGTTAATTAGAACCATAATGTGGACCAAAATTGACTTGTATGAATATGGCACTAAGAGGTGGTATAAGGATTTCTAATAACATGTACATGATGTTAACATGTTATTGTACCAATATATGATGGCAAGTGACTCTTATAAGGTGCAAAGTGACTCTAATATGGTGAGAAGTCACTTACATGATTGATTAGAGCCAAAAATGTGGCCCCAAATTGACTTGTAGGAAAGGGGGTACCAAGAGGTGGTTAAAGGATGTCTAATTGCATGTACATGATGTGAACATGTTAATTTAATCAATATACGGTGGCAAGTGACTCCTATAGGGTGCAAAGTGACTCTTATAGGGTGTAAAGGTACTCTAATATGGTGAACAGTGACTTACATGGTTGATTAGAGCCAAAATGTGGAACAAAATTAACTTGTATGAAAGTGGCATTAAGTGGTGGTAAAAGGATGTCAAATTGGATGTATATGATTGTAACATGTCAATTGTTGCATATATGGCGGAAAGTGACTCTTATAGGGTGCAAAGTGACTCTAATATGGTGAGAAGTGACTAACATGGTAATTAGAACCAAAATGTGGACCAAATTGACTTGTATGAATATTGCACTAAGAGGTGGTAAAAGGATTTCTAATTGCATGTCCATGATGTTAACATGTTAATTGTACCAATATATGATGGCAAGTGACTCTTATAAGTTGCAAAGTGACTCTAATATGGTGAGAAGTCACTTACCTGATTGATTAGAGCCAAAATGTGGCCCAAAATTGACTTGTACGAAAGGGGTACCAAGAGTGGTTAAAGGATGTCTAATTGCATGTACATGCTGTTAACATATTAATTATATCAATATTTGGTGGCAAGTGACTCTTAAAGGGTGCAAAGTGACTCTAATATGGTGAGAAGTGACTAACATGGTGTAAAGGTACTCTAATATGGTGAACAGTGACTTACATGGTTGATTAGAGCCAAAATGTGGAACAAAATTAACTTGTATGAAAGTGGCATTAATAGTGGTAAAAGGATGTCAAATTGGATGTATATGATGTTAACATGTCAATTGTTGCATATATGGGGAAAGTGACTTTTATAGGGTGCAAAGTGACTCTAATATGGTGAGAAGTGACTAACATGGTTAATTAGAACCAAAATGTGGACCAAAATTGACTTGTATGAATATGGCACTAATAGGTGGTAAAAGGATTTCTAATTGTATGTCCATGATGTTAACATGTTAATTGTACTAATATATGATGGCAAGTGACTCTTATAAGGTGCAAAGTGACTCTAATATGGTGAGAAGTCACTTACATGATTGATTAGAGCCAAAATGTGGCCCAAAATTGACTTGTACGCAAGGGGTACCAAGAGGTGGTTAAAGGATGTCTAATTGCATGTACATGATGTTAACATGTTAATTATATCTATTTGGTGGCAAGTGACTCTTAAAGGGTGCAAAGTGACTCTAATATGGTGAAAAGTGACTAACAAGGTTAATTAGAACCAAATGTGGACCAAAATTGACTTGTATGAATATGGCACTAAGAGGTGGTAAAAGGATTTCTAATTGCATGTCCATGATGTTAACATGTTAATTGTACAATATATGATGGCAAGTGACTCTTATAAGTTGCAAAGTAACTCTAATATGGTGAGAATCACTTACATGATTGATTAGAGCCAATATGTGGCCCAAAATTGACTTGTACGAAAGGGTACCAAGAGCTGGTTAAAGGATGTCTAATTGCATGTACATGATGTTAACATGTTAATTATATCAATATTTGGTGGCAAGTGACTCTTAAGGGTGCAAAGTGACTCTAATATGGTGAGAATGACTAACATGTGTAAGGTACTCTAATATGGTGAACAGTGACTTACATGGTTGATTAGAGCCAACATGTGGAACAAAATTAACTTGTATGAAAGTGGCATTAATAGGTGGTAAAGGATGTCAATTGGATGTATATGATGTTAACATGTCAATTGTTGCATATATGGTGGAAAGTGACTTTATAGGTAGCAAAATGACTCTAATATGGTGAGAAGAGCTAACATGGTTAATTAGAACCAAATGTGGCCAAAATTGACTTGTATGAATATGGTACTAATAGGTGGTAAAAGGATTTCTAATTGCATGTCCGATGTTAACATGTTAATTTTACCAATACATGAAGGCAAGTGACTCTTATAAGGTGCAAAGTGACTCTAATATGGTGAGAAGTCACTTACATGATTGATTAGAGCCAAAATGTGGCCCAAAATTGACTTGTACGCAAGGGTACCAAAGGTGGTTAAGGGATGTCTAATTGCATGTACATGATGTTAACATGTTAATTATATCTATATTTGGTGGCAAGTGACTCTTAAAGGGTGCAAAGTGACTCTAATATGGTGAGAAGTGACTAACATGGTTAATTAGAACCAAAAGTGGACCAAAATTGACTTGTATGAATATGGCACTAAGAGGTGGTAAAAGGATTTCTAATTGCATGTACATGATGTTAACAGTT
>NW_027418156.1:0-33465 GCF_009905375.1 Apium graveolens
GGGCCACATTTTGGCTCTAATCAATCATAAGTGACTCTCACCATATTAGAGTCACTTTGCACCTTATAATCACTTGCCATCATAATTGGTACAATTAACATGTAACATGCATGTCATGTATTAGAAATCCTTTACCACCTCTTAGTGCCATATTCATACAAGTCATTTTGGTCACATTATGGTTCTAATTCACCATGTTGTCACTCCTCCTCACCATATTAGAGTCACTTTGCACCCTATAAGAGTAACTTTCCACCATAATATGCAACAATTGACATGTTAACATCATATACATCCAATTGACATCCTTTACCACCTCTTATGCCACTTTCATACAAGTTCAATTTTGTTCCACATTTTGGCTCTAATCAACATGTAAGTCACTGTTCCCATATTAGAGTACCTTTACACCCTATAGAATCACTTTGCACCCTATAGGATCACTTGCCACCGTATATTGATACAATTAACATTTCCATCATGTACATGCAATTAGATCCTTTAACCACCTCTTGGTAACTTTCCTACAAGTCAATTTTGGGCCACATTTTGGCTCTAATCAATCATGTAAGTGACTTCTCACCATATAGAGTCACTTTGCACCTTATAAGAGTCACTTGCCATCATATTGGTACAATTAACATGTTAACATCATGTACATGTTATTAAATCCTTTTACCACCTCTTAGTGCCATTTCATACAAGTCAATTTTGGTCCACATTTGGTTCTAATTCACCATGTTAGTCACTCCTCACCATATTAGAGTCACTTTGCACCCTATAAGAGTACTTTCCCCATATATGCAACAATTGACATGTTAACATCATATACATCCAATTGACATCCTTTACCACCTCTTTGCCACTTTCATACAAGTTAATTTTGTTCCACATTTTGGCTCTAATCAACCATGTAAGTCACTGTTCACCATATTAGAGTCTTTACACCCTAATCACTTTGCACCTATAGAGTCACTTGCCACTATATTGATACAATTAACATGTTCACATGTACATGCAATTAGACATCCTTTAACCACCTCTTGGTACCCCTTTCCTACAAGTCAATTTTGGGCCACATTTTGGCTCTAATCAATCATGTAAGTGACTTCTCACCATATTAGAGTCACTTTGCACCTTATAAGAGTCACTTGCCATCATATATTGGTACAATTAACATGTTAACATCATGTACATGTTATTAGAAATCCTTTAACCACCTCTTAGTGCCATATTCATACAAGTCAATTTTGGTCCACATTATGGTCTAATTACCATGTTAGTCACTTTTCACCATATTAGTGTCACTTTGCACCTTTAAGAGTCACTTGCCACAATATTGATATAATTAACATATTAACATCATGTACATGCAATTAGACCTTTAACCACCTCTTGGTACCCCTTTCGTACAAGTCAATTTTGGGCCATATTTTGGCTCTAATCAATCAGTTAAGTGACTTCTCCCACATATTAGTCACTTTGCACCTTATAAGAGTCACTTGCCATCATATATTGGTACAATTAACATGTTAACATCATGTACATGTAATTAGAATCCTTTTACCACCTCTTATGCCATTCATACAAGTCAATTTTGATCCACATTTTGGTCTAATTAACCATGTTAGTCACTTTTCACCATATTAGAGTCACTTTGCACCCTTTAAGAGTCACTTGCCACCAATATAGATATAATTAACATGTTAACATCATGTACATGCAATTAGACATCCTTTAACCACCTCTTGGTACCCCTTGCCTACAAGTCAATTTTGGGCCACATTTTGGCTCTAATCAATCATGTAAGTGACTTCTCACCATATTAGAGTCACTTTGCACCTTATAAGAGTCACTTGCCATCATATATTGGTACAATTAACATGTTAACATCATGTACATGCAATTAGAAATCCTTTTACCACCTCTTAGTGCCATATTCATACAAGTCAATTTTGGTCCACATTTTGGTTCTAATTAACCATGTTAGTCACTTCTCACCATATTAGAGTCACTTTGCACCCTATAGTCACTTCCACCATATATGCAACAATTACATGTTAACATCATAATCCAATTTGACATCCTTTACCACCCTTTAATGCTACTTTCATACAAGTTAATTTTGGGCCACATTTTGGCTCTAATCAATCATGTAAGTCACTGTCACCATATTAGAGTACCTTTACACTTATATCAAGAGTCACTTTGCACCCTTAAGAGTCACTTGCCACAATATTGGTACATAATTAACATGTTAACATCATGGACATGCAATTAGAAATCCTTTTACCACCTCTTGTGTACCTTTCATACAAGTCAATTTTGGTCCACATTTTGGTTCTAATTAACCATGTTAGTCACTTCTCACCATATTAGAGTCACTTTGCACCCTATAAGAGTCACTTTCCACCATATATGCAACAATTGACATGTTCATCATATACATCCAATTTGACATCCTTTTACCACCTCTTAATGCCACTTTCATACAAGTTAATTTTGTTCCACATTTTGGCTCTAATCAACCATGTAAGTCACTGTTCACCATATTAGAGTACCTTTACACCCTATAGAGTCACTTTGCACCCATAGGAGTCACTTGCCACCGTATATTGATACAATTAACATGTTCACATCATGTACATGCAATTAGACATTATTTAACCACCTCTTGGTACCCCTTTCCTACAAGTCAATTTTGGGCCACATTTTGGCTCTAATCAATCATGTAAGTGACTTCTCACCATATTAGAGTCACTTTGCACCTTATAAGAGTCACTTGCCATCATATATTGGTACAATTAACATGTTAACATCATGGACATGCAATTAGAAATCCTTTTACCACCTCTTAGTGCCATATTCATACAAGTCAATTTTGGTCCACATTTTGGTTCTAATTAACCATGTTAGTCACTTCTCACCATATTAGAGTCACTTTGCACCCTATAAGAGTCACTTTCCACCATATATGCAACAATTGACATGTTAACATCATATACATCCAATTTGACATCCTTTTACCACCTATTAATGCCACTTTCATACAAGTTAATTTTGTTCCACATTTTGGCTCTAATCAACCATGTAAGTCACTATTCACCATATTAGAGTACCTTTACACCCTATAAGAGTCACTTTCACCATATATTGATACAATTAACATGTAACATCACGTAAATGAAATTAGACATCCTTTAACCACCTCTTGGTACCCCTTTCCTACAAGTCAATTTTGTTCCACATTTTGGCACTAATAAATCATGCAAGTGACTTCTCATCATATTAGAGTCACTTTGCACCTTATAAGAGTCACTTGCCATCATATACTAGTACAATTAACATGTTAACATCATGTACATGCAATTAGAAATCCTTTTACACCTCTTAGTGCCATATTCTTACAAGTCAATTTTGGTCCACATTTTGGTTCTAATTAACCATGTTAGTCACTTCTCACCATATTAGAGTCACTTTGCACCCTTTAAGAGTCACTTGCCACCAAATATTGATATAAATTAACATGTTAACATCATGTACATGCAATTAGACATCCTTTAACCACCTCTTGGTACCCCTTTCGTACAAGTCAATTTTGGGCCACATTTTTGGCTCTAATCAATCATGTAAGTGACTTCTCACCATATTAGAGTCACTTTGCACCTTATAAGAGTCACTTGCCATCATATATTGGTACAATTAACATGTTAACATCATGGACATGCAATTAGAAATCCTTTTACCACCTCTTAGTGCAATATTCATACAAGTCAATTTTGGTCCACATTTTGGTTCTAATTAACCATGTTAGTCACTTCTCACCATATTAGAGTCACTTTGCACCCTATAAGAGTCACTTTCCACCATATATGCAACAATTGACATGTTAACATCATATACATCCAATTTGACATCCTTTTACCACCTCTTAATGCCACTTTCATACAAGTTAATTTTGTTCCACATTTTGGCTCTAATCAACCATGTAAGTCACTGTTCACCATATTAGAGTACCTTTACACCCTATAAAGTCACTTTGCACCCTATAGTCACTTGCCACCGTATATTGATACAATTAACATGTTCACATCATGTACATGCAATTAGACATCCTTTAACCACCTCTTGGTACCCCTTTCCTACAATGTCAATTTTGGGCCACATTTGGCTCTAATCAATCATGTAAGGTGGACTTCTCCACCATATTAGAGTCACTTTGCACCTTATAGAGTCATTTGCCATCATATATTGGTACAATTAACAGTTAACATCATGTACATGTTATTAGAAATCCTTTTACCAACCGGTCTAGTGCCATATTCATAGAAGTCAATTTTTGGTCCCCATTTTGGTTCTAATTAACCATGTTAGTCACTTTTCACCATATTAGAGTCACTTTGCACCCCTTTAAGAGTCACTTGCCACCAAATATTGATATAATTAACATGTTAACATCATGTACATGCAATTAGACATCCTTTAACCACCTCTTGGTACCCCTTATCGTACAAGTCAATTTTGGGCCAAATTTTGGCTCTAATCAATCATGTAAGTGACTTCTCACCATATTAGAGTCACTTTGCACCTTATAAGAGTCACTTGCCATCATATATTGGTACAATTAACATGTTAACATCATGTACATGCAATAGAAATCCTTTTTACCACCTCTTAGTTGCCATATTCATATAAGTCAATTTTGGTCCACATTTTGGTTCTAATTAACCGTGTAGTCACTTCTTCACCATAATAGAGTCACTTCGCACCCTATAAGTGTCACTTTCCACCATATATGCAACAATTGACATGTTAACATCATCTATACATCCAATTTGACATCCTTTTACTACACCTATTAATGCCACTTTCATACAAGTTAATTTTGTTCCACATTTTGACTCTAATCAACCATGTAAGTCACTATTCACCATATTAGAGTACCTTTACACCCTATAAGAGTTCACTTGCCCCCATATATTGATACAATTAACATGTTAACATCACGTAAATGAAATTAGACATCCTTTAACCACCTCTTGGTACCCCTTTCCTACAAATCAATTTTGTTCCACATTTTGGCACTAATAAATCATGCAAGTGACTTCTCATCATATTAGAGTCACTTTGCACCTTATAAGAGTCACTTGCCATCATATACTGGTACAATTAACATGTTAACATCATGTACATGCAATTAGAAATCCTTTTACCACCTCTTAGTGCCATATTCTTACAAGTCAATTTTGGTCCACATTTTGGTTCTAATTAACCATGTTAGTCACTTCTCACCATATTAGAGTCACTTTGCACCCTTTAAGAGTCACTTGCCACCAATATTGATATAATTAACATGTTAACATCATGTACATGCAATTAGACATCCTTTAACCACCTCTTGGTACCCCTTTCATACAAGTCAATTTTGGGCCACATTTTGGCTCTAATCAATCATGTAAGTGACTTCTCACCATATTAGAGTCACTTAGCACCTTATAAGAGTCACTTGCCATCATATATTGGTACAATTAACATGTAACATCATGGACATGCAATTAGAAATCCTTTTACCACCTCTTAGTGCAATATTCATACAAGTCAATTTTGGTCCACATTTTGGTTCTAATTAATATGTTAGTCACTTCTCACCATATTAGAGTCACTTTGCACCCTATAAGAGTCACTTTCCACCATATATGCAACAATTGACATGTTAAAATCATATACATCCAATTGACATCCTTTTACCACCTCTTAATGCCACTTTCATACAAGTTAATTTTGTTCCACATTTTGGCTCTAATCAACCATGTAAGTCACTGTTCACCATATTAGAGTACCTTTACACCTTATAAGAGTCACTTTGCACCCTATAGGAGTCACTTGCCACCGTATATTGATACAATTAACATGTTCACATCATGTACATGCAATTAGACATCCTTTAACCACCTCTTGGTACCCCTTTCCTACAAGTCAATTTTGGGCCACATTTTGGCTCTAATCAATCATGTAAGTGACTTCTCACCATATTAGAGTCACTTTGCACCTTATAAGAGTCATTTGCCATCATATATTGGTACAATTAACATGTTAACATCATGTACATGTTATTAGAAATCCTTTTACCACCTCTTAGTGCCATATTCATAGAAGTCAATTTTGGTCCACATTTTGCTTCTAATTAACCATGTTAGTCACTTTTCACCATATAAAGTCACTTTGCACCCTTTAAGAGTCACTTGCCACCAAATATTGATATAATTAACATGTTAACATCATGTACATGCAATTAGACATTCTTTAACCACCTCTTGGTACCCCTTTCGTACAAGTCAATTTTGGGCCACATTTTGGCTCTAATCAATCATGTAAGTGACTTCTCACCATATTAGAGTCACTTTGCACCTTATAAGAGTCACTTGCCATCATATATTGGTACAATTAACATGTTAACATCATGTACATGCAATTAGAAATCCTTTTACCACCTCTTAGTGCCATATTCATATAAGTCAATTTTGGTCCACATTTTGGTTCTAATTAACCGTGTTAGTCACTTCTCACCATAATAGAGTCACTTTGCACCCTATAAGTGTCACTTTCCACCATATATGCAACAATTGACATGTTAACATCATATACATCCAATTTGACATCCTTTTACCACCTATTAATGCCACTTTCATACAAGTTAATTTTGTTCCACATTTTGACTCTAATCAACCATGTATGTCAGTATTCACCATATTAGAGTACCTTTACACCCTATAAGAGTCACTTGCCCCATATATTGATACAATTAACATGTTAACATCACGTAAATGCAATTAGACATCCTTTAACCACCTCTTGGTACCCCTTTCCTACAAGTCAATTTTGTTCCACATTTTGGCACTAATAAATCATGTAAGTGACTTCTCATCATATTAGAGTCACTTTGCACCTTATAAGAGTCACTTGCCATCATATACTGGTACAATTAACATGTTAACATCATGTACATGCAATTAGAAATCCTTTACCACCTCTTAGTGCCATATTCTTACAAGTCAATTTTGGTCCACATTTTGGCCATGTTAGTCACTTCTCACCATATTAGAGTCACTTTGCACCCTTTAAGAGTCACTTGCCACCAAATATTGATATAATTAACATGTTAACATCATGTACATGCAATTAGACATCCTTTAACCACCTCTTGGTACCCCTTTCGTACAAGTCAATTTTGGGCCACATTTTGGCTCTAATCAATCATGTAAGTGACTTCTCACTATATTAGAGTCACTTAGCACCTTATAAGAGTCACTTGCCATCATATATTGGTACAATTAACATGTTAACATCATGGATATGCAATTAGAAATCCTTTTACCACCTCTTAGTGCAATATTCATACAAGTCAATTTTGGTCCACATTTTGGTTCTAATTAATATGTTAGTCACTTCTCACCATATTAGAGTCACTTTGCACCCTATAAGAGTCACTTTCCACCATATATGCAACAATTGACATGTTAAAATCATATACATCCAATTTGACATCCTTTTACCACCTCTTAATGCCACTTTCATACAAGTTAATTTTGTTCCACATTTTGGCTCTAATCAACCATGTAAGTCACTGTTCACCATATTAGAGTACCTTTACACCTTATAAGAGTCACTTTGCACCCTATAGGAGTCACTTGCCACCGTATATTGATACAATTAACATGTTCACATCATGTACATGCAATTAGACATCCTTTAACCACCTCTTGGTACCCCTTTCCTACAAGTCAATTTTGGGGCACATTTTGGCTCTAATCAATCATGTAAGTGACTTCTCCCCATATTAGAGTCACTTTGCACCTTATAAGAGTCATTTGCCATCATATATTGGTACAATTAACATGTTAACATCATGTACATGTTATTAGAAATCCTTTTACCACCTCTTAGTGCCATATTCATACAAGTCAATTTTGGTCCACATTTTGGTTCTAATTAACCGTGTTAGTCACTTCTCACCATAATAGAGTCACTTTGCACCCTATAAGAGTCACTTTCCACCATATATGCAACAATTGACATGTTAACATCATATACATCCAATTTGACATCCTTTTACCACCTATTAATGCCACTTTCATACAAGTTAATTTTGTTCCACATTTTGCCTCTAATCAACCATGTAAGTCACTGTTCACCATATTAGAGTACCTTTACACCCTATAAGAGTCACTTGCCCATATATTGATACAATTAACATGTTAACATCACGTAAATGCAATTAGACATCCTTTAACCACCTCTTGGTACCCCTTTCCTACAAGTCAATTTTGGGCCACATTTTGGCACTAATAAATCATGTAACTGACTTCTCATCATATTAGAGTCACTTTGCACCTTATAAGAGTCACTTGCCAGCATATACTGGTACAATTAACATGTTAACATCATGTACATGCAATTAGAAATCCTTTTACCACCTCTTAGTGCCATATTCATACAAGTCAATTTTGGTCCACATTTTGGTTCTAATTAACCATGTTAGTCACTTCTCACCATATTAGAGTCACTTTGCACCCTTTAAGAGTCACTTGCCACCAAATATAGATATAATTAACATGTTAACATCATGTACATGCAATTAGACATCCCTTAACCACCTCTTGGTACCCCTTGCGTACAAGTCAATTTTGGGCCACATTTTGGCTCTAATCAATCATGTAAGTGACTTCTCACCATATTAGAGTCACTTTGCACCTTATAAGAGTCACTTGCCTTCATGTATTGGTAAAATTAACATGTTAACATCATGGACATGCAATTAGAAATCCTTTTACCACCTATTAGTACCATATTCATACAAGTCAATTTTGGTCCACATTTTGGTTCTAATTAACCATGTTAGTCTCTTCTCACCATATTAGAGTCATTTTGCTACCTATAAAAGTCACTTTCCACCATATATGCAACAATTGACATGTTAACATCATATACATCCAATTTGACATCCTTTTACCACCTATTAATGCCACTTTCATACAAGTTAATTTTGTTCCACATGTTGGCTCTAATCAACCATGTAAGTCACTGTTCACCATATTAGAGTACCTTTACACCATGTTAGTCACTTCTCACCATATTAGAGTCACTTTGCACCCTTTAAGAGTCACTTGCCACCAAATATTGATATAATTAACATGTTAACATCATGTACATGCAATTAGACATCCTTTAACCAGCTCTTGGTACCCCTTTCGTACAAGTCAATTTTGGGCCACATATTGGCTCTAATCAATCATGTAAGTGACTTCTCACCATATTAGAGTTACTTTGCAACTTATAAGAGTCACTTGCTATCATATATTGGTACAATTAACATGTTAACATCATGGACATGCAATTAGAAATCCTTTTACCACCTCTTAGTGCCATATTCATACAAGTCAATTTTGGTCCACAGTTTGGTTCTAATTAACCTTGTTAGTCACTTTTCACCATATTAGAGTCACTTTGCACCCTTTAAGAGTCACTTGCCACCAAATATAGATATAATTAACATGTTAACATCATGTACATGCAATTAGACATCCTTTAACCACCTCTTGGTACCCCTTGCGTACAAGTCAATTTTGGGCCACATTTTGGCTCTAATCAATCATGTAAGTGACTTCTCACCATATTAGAGTCACTTTGCACCTTATAAGAGTCACTTGCCATCATATATTAGTACAATTAACATGTTAACATCATGGACATACAATTAGAAATCCTTTTACCACCTATTTGTGCCATATTCATACAAGTCAATTTTGGTCCACATTTTGGTTCTAATTAACCATGTTAGTCACTTCTCACCATATTAGAGTCACTTTGCACCCTATAAAAGTCACTTTCCACCATATATGCAACAATTGACATGTTAACATCATATACATCCAATTTGACATCCTTTTACCACCTATTAATGCCACTTTCATACAAGTTAATTTTGTTCCACATTTTGGCTCTAATCAACCATGTAAGTCACTGTTCACCATATTAGAGTACCTTTACACCATGTTAGTCACTTCTCACCATATTAGAGTCACTTTGCACCCTTTAAGAGTCACTTGCCACCAAATATTGATATAATTAATATGTTAACAGCATGTATATGCAATTAGACATCCTTTAACCACCTCTTGGTACCCCTTTCGTACAAGTCAATTTTGGGCCACATTTTGGCTCTAATCAATCAGGTAAGTGACTTCTCACCATATTAGAGTCACTTTGCAACTTATAAGAGTCACTTGCCATCATATATTGGTACAATTAACATTTTAACATCATGGACATGCAATTAGAAATCCTTTTACCACCTCTTAGTGCAATATTCATACAAGTCAATTTTGGTCCACATTTTGGTTCTAATTAACCATGTTAGTCACTTCTCACCATATTAGAGTCACTTTGCACCCTATAAGAGTCACTTTCCACCATATATGCAACAATTGACATGTTAACATCATATACATCCAATTTGACATCCTTTTACCACCACTTAATGCCACTTTCATACAAGTTAATTTTGTTCCACATTTTGGCTCTAATCAACCATGTAAGTCACTGTTCACCATATTAGAGTACCTTTACACCCTATAAGAGTCACTTTGCACCCTATAGGAGTCACTTGCCACCGTATATTGATAAAATTAACATGTTCACATCATGTACATGCAATTAGACATCCTTTAACCACCTCTTGGTACCCCCTTTCCTACAAGTCAATTTTGGGCCACATTTTGGCTCTAATCAATCATGTAAGTGACTTCTCACCATATTAGAGTCACTTTGCACCTTATAAGAGTCATTTGCCATCATATATTGGTACAATTAACATGTTAACATCATGTACATGTTATTAGAAATCCTTTTACCACCTCTTAGTGCCATATTCATAGAAGTCAATTTTGGTCCACATTTTGCTTCTAATTAACCATGTTAGTCACTTTTCACCATATTAAAGTCACTTTGCACCCTTTAAGAGTCAATTGCCACCAAATATTGATATAATTAACATGTTAACATCATGTACATGCAATTAGACATCCTTTAACCACCTCTTGGTACCCCTTTCGTACAAGTCAATTTTGGGCCACATTTTGGCTCTAATCAATCATGTAAGTGACTTCTCACCATATTAGAGTCACTTTGCACCTTATAAGAGTCACTTGCCATCATATATTGGTACAATTAACATGTTAACATCATGTACATGCAATTAGAAATCCTTTTACCACCTCTTAGTGCCATATTCATATAAGTCAATTTTGGTCCACATTTTGGTTCTAATTAACCGTGTTAGTCACTTCTCACCATAATAGAGTCACTTTGCACCCTATAAGTGTCACTTTCCACCATATATGCAACAATTGACATGTTAACATCATATACATCCAATTTGACATCCTTTTACCACCTATTAATGCCACTTTCATACAAGTTAATTTTGTTCCACATTTTGACTCTAATCAACCATGTAAGTCACTATTCACCATATTAGAGTACCTTTACACCCTATAAGAGTCACTTGCCCCATATATTGATACAATTAACATGTTAACATCACGTAAATGCAATTAGACATCCTTTAACCACCTCTTGGTACCCCTTTCCTACAAGTCAATTTTGTTCCACATTTTGGCACTAATAAATCATGTAAGTGACTTCTCATCATATTAGAGTCACTTTGCACCTTATAAGAGTCACTTGCCATCATATACTGGTACAATTAACATGTTAACATCATGTACATGCAATTAGAAATCCTTTTACCACCTCTTAGTGCCATATTCTTACAAGTCAATTTTGGTCCACATTTTGGCCATGTTAGTCACTTCTCACCATATTAGAGTCACTTTGCACCCTTTAAGAGTCACTTGCCACCAAATATTGATATAATTAACATGTTAACATCATGTACATGCAATTAGACATCCTTTAACCACCTCTTGGTACCCCTTTCGTACAAGTCAATTTTGGGCCACATTTTGGCTCTAATCAATCATGTAAGTGACTTCTCACCATATTAGAGTCACTTTGCACCTTATAAGAGTCACTTGCCATCATATATTGGTACAATTAACATGTTAACATCATGTACATGCAATTAGAAATCCTTTTACCACCTCTTAGTGCCATATTTATATAAGTCAATTTTGGTCCACATTTTGGTTCTAATTAACCGTGTTAGTCACTTCTCACCATAATAGAGTCACTTTGCACCCTATAAGTGTCACTTTCCACCATATATGCAAAAATTGACATGTTAACATCATATACATCCAATTTGACATCCTTTTACCACCTATTAATGCCACTTTCATACAAGTTAATTTTGTTCCACATTTTGACTCTAATCAACCATGTAAGTCACTATTCACCATATTAGAGTACCTTTACACCCTATAAGAGTCACTTGCCCCATATATTGATACAATTAACATGTTAACATCACGTAAATGCAATTAGACATCCTTTAACCACCTCTTGGTACCCCTTTCCTACAAGTCAATTTTGTTCCACATTTTGGCACTAATAAATCATGTAAGTGACTTCTCATCATATTAGAGTCACTTTGCACCTTATAAGAGTCACTTGCCATCATATACTGGTACAATTAACATGTTAACATCATGTACATGCAATTAGAAATCCTTTTACCACCTCTTAGTGCCATATTCTTACAAGTCAATTTTGGTCCACATTTTGGCCATGTTAGTCACTTCTCACCATATTAGAGTCACTTTGCACCCTTTAAGAGTCACTTGCCACCAAATATTGATATAATTAACATGTTAACATCATGTACATGCAATTAGACATCCTTTAACCACCTCTTGGTACCCCTTTCGTACAAGTCAATTTTGGGCCACATTTTGGCTCTAATCAATCATGTAAGTGACTTCTCACTATATTAGAGTCACTTTGCACCTTATAAGAGTCACTTGCCATCATATATTGGTACAATTAACAAGTTAACATCATGTACATGCAATTAGAAATCCTTTTACCACCTCTTAGTGCCATATTCATATAAGTCAATTTTGGTCCACATTTTGGTTCTAATTAACCGTGTTAGTCACTTCTCACCATAATAGAGTCACTTTGCACCCTATAAGTGTCACTTTCCACCATATATGCAACAATTGACATGTTAAAATCATATACATCCAATTTGACATCCTTTTACCACCTCTTAATGCCACTTTCATACAAGTTAATTTTGTTCCACATTTTGGCTCTAATCAACCATGTAAGTCAATGTTCACCATATTAGAGTACCTTTACACCTTATAAGAGTCACTTTGCACCCTATAGGAGTCACTTGCCACCGTATATTGATACAATTAACATGTTCACATCATGTACATGCAATTACACATCCTTTAACCACCTCTTGGTACCCCTTTCCTACAAGTCAATTTTGGGCCACATTTTGGCTCTAATCAATCATGTAAGTGACTTCTCCCCATATTAGAGTCACTTTGCACCTTATAAGAGTCATTTGCCATCATATATTGGAACAATTAACATGTAAACATCATGTACATGTTATTAGAAATCCTTTTACCACCTCTTAGTGCCATATTCATACAAGTCAATTTTGGTCCACATTTTGGTTCTAATTAACCGTGTTAGTCACTTCTCACCATAATAGAGTCACTTTGCACCCTATAAGAGTCACTTTCCACCATATATGCAACAATTGACATGTTAACATCATATACATCCAATTTGACATCCTTTTACCACCTATTAATGCCACTTTCATACAAGTTAATTTTGTTCCACATTTTGCCTCTAATCAACCATGTAAGTCACTGTTCACCATATTAGAGTACCTTTACACCCTATAAGAGTCACTTGCCCCATATATTGATACAATTAACATGTTAACATCACGTAAATGCAATTAGACATCCTTTAACCACCTCTTGGTACCCCTTTCCTACAAGTCAATTTTGGGCCACATTTTGGCACTAATAAATCATATAAGTGACTTCTCATCATATTAGAGTCACTTTGCACCTTATAAGAGTCACTTGCCATCATATACTGGTACAATTAACATGTTAACATCATGTACATGCAATTAGAAATCCTTTTACCACCTCTTAGTGCCATATTCATACAAGTCAATTTTGGTCCACATTTTGGTTCTAATTAACCATGTTAGTCACTTCTCACCATATTAGAGTCACTTTGCACTCTTTAAGAGTCACTTGCCACCAAATATAGATATAATTAACATGTTAACATCATGTACATGCAATTAGACATCCCTTAACCACCTCTTGGTACCCCTTGCGTACAAGTCAATTTTGGGCCACATTTTGGCTCTAATCAATCATGTAAGTGACTTCTCACCATATTAGAGTCACTTTGCACCTTATAAGAGTCACTTGCCTTCATGTATTGGTAAAATTAACATGTTAACATCATGGACATGCAATTAGAAATCCTTTTACCACCTATTAGTACCATATTCATACAAGTCAATTTTGGTCCACATTTTGGTTCTAATTAACCATGTTAGTCTCTTCTCACCATATTAGAGTCATTTTGCTACCTATAAAAGTCACTTTCCACCATATATGCAACAATTGACATGTTAACATCATATACAGCCAATTTGACATCCTTTTACCACCTATTAATGCCACTTTCATACAAGTTAATTTTGTTCCACATGTTGGCTCTAATCAACCATGTAAGTCACTGCTCACCATATTAGAGTACCTTTACACCATGTTAGTCACTTCTCACCATATTAGAGTCACTTTGCACCCTTTAAGAGTCACTTGCCACCAAATATTGATATAATTAACATGTTAACATCATGTACATGCAATTAGACATCCTTTAACCAGCTCTTGGTACCCCTTTCGTACAAGTCAATTTTGGGCCACATATTGGCTCTAATCAATCATGTAAGTGACTTCTCACCATATTAGAGTTACTTTGCAACTTATAAGAGTCACTTGCCATCATATATTGGTACAATTAACATGTTAACATCATGGACATGCAATTAGAAATCCTTTTACCACCTCTTAGTGCCATATTCATACAAGTCAATTTTGGTCCACAGTTTGGTTCTAATTAACCTTGTTAGTCACTTTTCACCATATTAGAGTCACTTTGCACCCTTTAAGAGTCACTTGCCACCAAATATAGATATAATTAACATGTTAACATCATGTACATGCAATTAGACATCCTTTAACCACCTCTTGGTACCCCTTGCGTACAAGTCAATTTTGGGCCACATTTTGGCTCTAATCAATCATGTAAGTGACTTCTCACCATATTAGAGTCACTTTGCACCTTATAAGAGTCACTTGCCATCATATATTAGTACAATTAACATGTTAACATCATGGACATACAATTAGAAATCCTTTTACCACCTATTAGTGCCATATTCATACAAGTCAATTTTGGTCCACATTTTGGTTCTAATTAACCATGTTAGTCACTTCTCACCATATTAGAGTCACTTTGCACCCTATAAAAGTCACTTTCCACCATATATGCAACAATTGACATGTTAACATCATATACATCCAATTTGACATCCTTTTACCACCTATTAATGCCACTTTCATACAAGTTAATTTTGTTCCACATTTTGGCTCTAATCAACCATGTAAGTCACTGTTCACCATATTAGAGTACCTTTACACCATGTTAGTCACTTCTCACCATATTAGAGTCACTTTGCACCCTTTAAGAGTCACTTGCCACCAAATATTGATATAATTAATATGTTAACAGCATGTATATGCAATTAGACATCCTTTAACCACCTCTTGGTACCCCTTTCGTACAAGTCAATTTTGGGCCACATTTTGGCTCTAATCAATCAGGTAAGTGACTTCTCACCATATTAGAGTCACTTTGCAACTTATAAGAGTCACTTGCCATCATATATTGGTACAATTAACATGTTAACATCATGGACATGCAATTAGAAATCCTTTTACCACCTCTTAGTGCAATATTCATACAAGTCAATTTTGGTCCACATTTTGGTTCTAATTAACCATGTTAGTCACTTCTCACCATATTAGAGTCACTTTGCACCCTATAAGAGTCACTTTCCACCATATATGCAACAATTGACATGTTAACATCATATACATCCAATTTGACATCCTTTTACCACCACTTAATGCCACTTTCATACAAGTTAATTTTGTTCCACATTTTGGCTTTAATCAACCATGTAAGTCACTGTTCACCATATTAGAGTACCTTTACACCCTATAAGAGTCACTTTGCACCCTATAGGAGTCACTTGCCACCGTATATTGATAAAATTAACATGTTCACATCATGTACATGCAATTAGACATCCTTTAACCACCTCTTGGTACCCCTTTCCTACAAGTCAATTTTGGGCCACATTTTGGCTCTAATCAATCATGTAAGTGACTTCTCACCATATTAGAGTCACTTTGCACCTTATAAGAGTCACTTGCCATCATATATTGGTACAATTAACATGTTAACATCATGTACATGTTATTAGAAATCCTTTTACCACCTCTTAGTGCCATATTCATACAAGTCAATTTTGGTCCACATTATGGTTCTAATTAACCATGTTAGTCACTTTTCACCATATTAGTGTCACTTTGCACCCTTTAAGAGTCACTTGCCACCAAATATTGATATAATTAACATGTTAACATCATGTACATGCAATTAGACATCCTTTAACCACCTCTTGGTACCCCTTTCGTACAAGTCAATTTTGGTCCACATTTTGGCTCTAATCAATCATGTAAGTGACTTCTCACAATATTAGAGTCACTTTGCACCTTATAAGAGTCACTTGCCATCATATAATGGTACAATTAACATGTTAACATCATGTACATGTTATTAGAAATCCTTTTACCACCTCTTAGTGCCATATTCATACAAGTCAATTTTGGTCCACATTTTGGTTCTAATTAACCATGTTAGTCACTTTTCACCATATTAGAGTCACTTTGCACCCTTTAAGAGTCACTTGCCACCAAATATTGATATAATTAACATGTTAACATCATGTACATGCAATTAGACATCCTTTAACCACCTCTTGGTACCCCTTTCGTACAAGTCAATTTTGGGCCACATTTTGGCTCTAATCAATCATGTAAGTGACTTCTCACCATATTAGAGTCACTTTGCACCTTATAAGAGTCACTTGCCATCATATATTGGTACAATTAACATGTTAACATCATGGACATGCAATTAGAAATCCTTTTACCACCTCTTAGTGCCATATTCATACAAGTCAATTTTGGTCCACATTTTGGTTCTAATTAACCATGTTAGTCACTTCTCACCATATTAGAGTCACTTTGCACCCTATAAGAGTCACTTTCCACCATATATGCAACAATTGACATGTTAACAACATATACATCCAATTTGACATCCTTTTACCACCTATTAATGCAACTTTCATACAAGTTAATTTTGTTCCACATTTTCACTCTAATCAACCATGTAAGTCACTATTCACCATATTAGAGTACCTTTACACCCTATAAGAGTCACTTGCCCCATATATTGATACAATTAACATGTTAACATCACGTAAATGCAATTAGACATCCTTTAACCACCTCTTGGTACCCCTTTCCTACAAGTCAATTTTGTTCCACATTTTGGCACTAATCAATCATGTAAGTGACTTCTCATCATATTAGAGTCACTTTGCACCTTATAAGAGTCACTTGCCATCATATACTGGTACAATTAACATGTTAACATCATGTACATGCAATTAGAAATCCTTTTACCACCTCTTAGTGCCATATTCATAGAAGTCAATTTTGGTCCACATTTTGGTTCTAATTAACCATGTTAGTCACTTCTCACCATATTAGAGTCACTTTGCACCCTATAAGAGTCACTTTCCACCATATATGCAACAATTGACATGTTAAAATCATATACATCCAATTTGACATCCTTTTACCACCTCTTAATGCCACTTTCATACAAGTTAATTTTGTTCCACATTTTGGCTCTAATCAACCATGTAAGTCACTGTTCACCATATTAGAGTACCTTTACACCTTATAAGAGTCACTTTGCACCCTATAGGAGTCACTTGCCACCGTATATTGATACAATTAACATGTTCACATCATGTACATGCAATTAGACATCCTTTAACCACCTCTTGGTACCCCTTTCCTACAAGTCAATTTTGGGCCACATTTTGGCTCTAATCAATCATGTAAGTGACTTCTCCCCATATTAGAGTCACTTTGCACCTTATAAGAGTCATTTGCCATCATATATTGGTACAATTAACATGTTAACATCATGTACATGTTATTAGAAATCCTTTTACCACCTCTTAGTGCCATATTCATACAAGTCAATTTTGGTCCACATTTTGGTTCTAATTAACCATGTTAGTCACTTTTCACCATATTAGAGTCACTTTGCACCCTTTAAGAGTCACTTGCCACCAAATATTGATATAATTAACATGTTAACATCATGTACATGCAATTAGACATCCTTTAACCACCTCTTGGTACCCCTTTCGTACAAGTCAATTTTGGGCCACATTTTGGCTCTAATCAATCATGTAAGTGACTTCTCACCATATTAGAGTCACTTTGCACCTTATAAGAGTCACTTGCCATCATATATTGGTACAATTAACATGTTAACATCATGTACATGCAATTAGAAATCCTTTTACCACCTCTTAGTGCCATATTCATACAAGTCAATTTTGGTCCACATTTTGGTTCTAATTAACCGTGTTAGTCACTTCTCACCATAATAGAGTCACTTTGCACCCTATAAGAGTCACTTTCCACCATATATGCAAAAATTGACATGTTAACATCATATACATCCAATTTGACATCCTTTTACCACCTATTAATGCCACTTTCATACAAGTTAATTTTGTTCCACATTTTGCCTCTAATCAACCATGTAAGTCACTGTTCACCATATTAGAGTACCTTTACACCCTATAAGAGTCACTTGCCCCATATATTGATACAATTAACATGTTAACATCACGTAAATGCAATTAGACATCCTTTAACCACCTCTTGGTACCCCTTTCCTACAAGTCAATTTTGTTCCACATTTTGGCACTAATCAATCATGTAAGTGACTTCTCATCATATTAGAGTCACTTTGCACCTTATAAGAGTCACTTGCCATCATATACTGGTACAATTAACATGTTAACATCATGTACATGCAATTAGAAATCCTTTTACCACCTCTTAGTGCCATATTCATAGAAGTCAATTTTGGTCCACATTTTGGTTCTAATTAACCATGTTAGTCACTTCTCACCATATTAGAGTCACTTTGCACCCTATAAGAGTCACTTTCCACCATATATGCAACAATTGACATGTTAAAATCATATACATCCAATTTGACATCCTTTTACCACCTCTTAATGCCACTTTCATACAAGTTAATTTTGTTCCACATTTTGGCTCTAATCAACCATGTAAGTCACTGTTCACCATATTAGAGTACCTTTACACCTTATAAGAGTCACTTTGCACCCTATAGGAGTCACTTGCCACCGTATATTGATACAATTAACATGTTCACATCATGTACATGCAATTAGACATCCTTTAACCACCTCTTGGTACCCCTTTCCTACAAGTCAATTTTGGGCCACATTTTGGCTCTAATCAATCATGTAAGTGACTTCTCCCCATATTAGAGTCACTTTGCACCTTATAAGAGTCATTTGCCATCATATATTGGTACAATTAACATGTTAACATCATGTACATGTTATTAGAAATCCTTTTACCACCTCTTAGTGCCATATTCATACAAGTCAATTTTGGTCCACATTTTGGTTCTAATTAACCATGTTAGTCACTTTTCACCATATTAGAGTCACTTTGCACCCTTTAAGAGTCACTTGCCACCAAATATTGATATAATTAACATGTTAACATCATGTACATGCAATTAGACATCCTTTAACCACCTCTTGGTACCCCTTTCGTACAAGTCAATTTTGGGCCACATTTTGGCTCTAATCAATCATGTAAGTGACTTCTCACCATATTAGAGTCACTTTGCACCTTATAAGAGTCACTTGCCATCATATATTGGTACAATTAACATGTTAACATCATGTACATGCAATTAGAAATCCTTTTACCACCTCTTAGTGCCATATTCATACAAGTCAATTTTGGTCCACATTTTGGTTCTAATTAACCGTGTTAGTCACTTCTCACCATAATAGAGTCACTTTGCACCCTATAAGAGTCACTTTCCACCATATATGCAAAAATTGACATGTTAACATCATATACATCCAATTTGACATCCTTTTACCACCTATTAATGCCACTTTCATACAAGTTAATTTTGTTCCACATTTTGCCTCTAATCAACCATGTAAGTCACTGTTCACCATATTAGAGTACCTTTACACCCTATAAGAGTCACTTGCCCCATATATTGATACAATTAACATGTTAACATCACGTAAATGCAATTAGACATCCTTTAACCACCTCTTGGTACCCCTTTCCTACAAGTCAATTTTGGGCCACATTTTGGCACTAATAAATCATGTAAGTGACTTCTCATCATATTAGAGTCACTTTGCACCTTATAAGAGTCACTTGCCATCATATACTGGTACAATTAACATGTTAACATCATGTACATGCAATTAGAAATCCTTTTACCACCTCTTAGTGCCATATTCATACAAGTCAATTTTGGTCCACATTTTGGTTCTAATTAACCATGTTAGTCACTTCTCACCATATTAGAGTCACTTTGCACCCTTTAAGAGTCACTTGTCACCAAATATAGATATAATTAACATGTTAACATCATGTACATGCAATTAGACATCCCTTAACCACCTCTTGGTACCCCTTGCGTACAAGTCAATTTTGGGCCACATTTTGGCTCTAATCAATCATGTAAGTGACTTCTCACCATATTAGAGTCACTTTGCACCTTATAAGAGTCACTTGCCTTCATGTATTGGTAAAATTAACATGTTAACATCATGGACATGCAATTAGAAATCCTTTTACCACCTATTAGTACCATAATCATACAAGTCAATTTTGGTCCACATTTTGGTTCTAATTAACCATGTTAGTCTCTTCTCACCATATTAGAGTCATTTTGCTACCTATAAAAGTCACTTTCCACCATATATGCAACAATTGACATGTTAACATCATATACATCCAATTTGACATCCTTTTACCACCTATTAATGCCACTTTCATACAAGTTAATTTGTTCCACATGTTGGCTCTAATCAACCATGTAAGTCACTGTTCACCATATTAGAGTACCTTTACACCATGTTAGTCACTTCTCACCATATTAGAGTCACTTTGCACCCTTTAAGAGTCACTTGCCACCAAATATTGATATAATTAACATGTTAACATCATGTACATGCAATTAGACATCCTTTAACCAGCTCTTGGTACCCCTTTCGTACAAGTCAATTTTGGGCCACATATTGGCTCTAATCAATCATGTAAGTGACTTCTCACCATATTAGAGTTACTTTGCAACTTATAAGAGTCACTTGCCATCATATATTGGTACAATTAACATGTTAACATCATGGACATGCAATTAGAAATCCTTTTACCGCCTCTTAGTGCCATATTCATACAAGTCAATTTTGGTCCACATTTTGGTTCTAATTAACCTTGTTAGTCACTTTTCACCATATTAGAGTCACTTTGCACCCTTTAAGAGTCACTTGCCACCAAATATAGATATAATTAACATGTTAACATCATGTACATGCAATTAGACATCCTTTAACCACCTCTTGGTACCCCTTGCGTACAAGTCAATTTTGGGCCACATTTTGGCTCTAATCAATCATGTAAGTGACTTCTCACCATATTAGAGTCACTTTGCACCTTATAATAGTCACTTGCCATCATATATTAGTACAATTAACATGTTAACATCATGGACATACAATTAGAAATCCTTTTACCACCTATTAGTGCCATATTCATACAAGTCAATTTTGGTCCACATTTTGGTTCTAATTAACCATGTTAGTCACTTCTCACCATATTAGAGTCACTTTGCACCCTATAAAAGTCACTTTCCACCATATATGCAACAATTGACATGTTAACATCATATACATCCAATTTGACATCCTTTTACCACCTATTAATGCCACTTTCATACAAGTTAATTTTGTTCCACATTTGGCTCTAATCAACCATGTAAGTCACTGTTCACCATATTAGAGTACCTTTACACCATGTTAGTCACTTCTCACCATATTAGAGTCACTTTGCACCCTTTAAGAGTCACTTGCCACCAAATATTGATATAATTAATATGTTAACAGCATGTATATGCAATTAGACATCCTTTAACCACCTCTTGGTACCCCTTTCGTACAAGTCAATTTTGGGCCACATTTTGGCTCTAATCAATCAGGTAAGTGACTTCTCACCATATTAGAGTCACTTTGCAACTTATAAGAGTCACTTGCCATCATATATTGGTACAATTAACATGTTAACATCATGGACATGCAATTAGAAATCCTTTTACCACCTCTTAGTGCAATATTCATACAAGTCAATTTTGGTCCACATTTTGGTTCTAATTAACCATGTTAGTCACTTCTCACCATATTAGAGTCACTTTGCACCCTATAAGAGTCACTTTCCACCATATATGCAACAATTGACATGTTAACATCATATACATCCAATTTGACATCCTTTTACCACCACTTAATGCCACTTTAATACAAGTTAATTTTGTTCCACATTTTGGCTCTAATCAACCATGTAAGTCACTGTTCACCATATTAGAGTACCTTTACACCCTATAAGAGTCACTTTGCACCCTATAGGAGTCACTTGCCACCGTATATTGATAAAATTAACATGTTCACATCATGTACATGCAATTAGACATCCTTTAACCACCTCTTGGTACCCCTTTCCTACAAGTCAATTTTGGGCCACATTTTGGCTCTAATCAATCATGTAAGTGACTTCTCACCATATTAGAGTCACTTTGCACCTTATAAGAGTCACTTGCCATCATATATTGGTACAATTAACATGTTAACATCACGTACATGTTATTAGAAATCCTTTTACCACCTCTTAGTGCCATATTCATACAAGTCAATTTTGGTCCACATTATGGTTCTAATTAACCATGTTAGTCACTTTTCACCATATTAGTGTCACTTTGCACCCTTTAAGAGTCACTTGCCACCAAATATTGATATAATTAACATGTTAACATCATGTACATGCAATTAGACATCCTTTAACCACCTCTTGGTACCCCTTTCGTACAAGTCAATTTTGGGCCACATTTTGGCTCTAATCAATCATGTAAGTGACTTCTCACAATATTAGAGTCACTTTGCACCTTATAAGAGTCACTTGCCATCATATAATGGTACAATTAACATGTTAACATCATGTACATGTTATTAGAAATCCTTTTACCACCTCTTAGTGCCATATTCATACAAGTCAATTTTGGTCCACATTTTGGTTCTAATTAACCATGTTAGTCACTTTTCACCATATTAGAGTCACTTTGCACCCTTTAAGAGTCACTTGCCACCAAATATTGATATAATTAACATGTTAACATCATGTACATGCAATTAGACATCCTTTAACCACCTCTTGGTACCCCTTTCGTACAAGTCAATTTTGGGCCACATTTTGGCTCTAATCAATCATGTAAGTGACTTCTCACCATATTAGAGTCACTTTGCACCTTATAAGAGTCACTTGCCATCATATATTGGTACAATTAACATGTTAACATCATGGACATTCAATTAGAAATCCTTTTACCACCTCTTAGTGCCATATTCATACAAGTCAATTTTGGTCCACATTTTGGTTCTAATTAACCATGTTAGTCACTTCTCACCATATTAGAGTCACTTTGCACCCTATAAGAGTCACTTTCCACCATATATGCAACAATTGACATGTTAACAACATATACATCCAATTTGACATCCTTTTACCACCTATTAATGCAACTTTCATACAAGTTAATTTTGTTCCACATTTTGACTCTAATCAACCATGTAAGTCACTATTCACCATATTAGAGTACCTTTACACCCTATAAGAGTCACTTGCCCCATATATTGATACAATTAACATGTTAACATCACGTAAATGCAATTAGACATCCTTTAACCACCTCTTGGTACCCCCTTTCCTACAAGTCAATTTTGTTCCACATTTTGGCACTAATCAATCATGTAAGTGACTTCTCATCATATTAGAGTCACTTTGCACCTTATAAGAGTCACTTGCCATCATATACTGGTACAATTAACATGTTAACATCATGTACATGCAATTAGAAATCCTTTTACCACCTCTTAGTGCCATATTCATACAAGTCAATTTTGGTCCACATTTTGGTTCTAATTAACCATGTTAGTCACTTCTCACCATATTAGAGTCACTTTGCACCCTATAAGATTCACTTTCCACCATATATGCAACAATTGACATGTTAAAATCATATACATCCAATTTGACATCCTTTTAACACCTCTTAATGCCACTTTCATTCAAGTTAATTTTGTTCCACATTTTGGCTCTAATCAACCATGTAAGTCACTGTTCACCATATTAGAGTACCTTTACACCTTATAAGAGTCACTTTGCACCCTATAGGAGTCACTTGCCACCGTATATTGATACAATTAACATGTTCACATCATGTACATGCAATTAGACATCCTTTAACCACCTCTTGGTACCCCTTTCCTACAAGTCAATTTTGGGCCACATTTTGGCTCTAATCAATCATGTAAGTGACTTCTCCCCATATTAGAGTCACTTTGCACCTTATAAGAGTCATTTACCATCATATATTGGTACAATTAACATGTTAACATCATGTACATGTTATTAGATATCCTTTTACCACCTCTTAGTGCCATATTCATACAAGTCAATTTTGGTCCATATTTTGGTTCTAATTAACCATGTTAGTCACTTTTCACCATATTAGAGTCACTTTGCACCCTTTAAGAGTCACTTTCCACCAAATATTGATATAATTAACATGTTAACATCATGTACATGCAATTAGACATCCTTTAACCACCTCTTGGTACCCCTTTCGTACAAGTCAATTTTGGGCCACATTTTGGCTCTAATCAATCATGTAAGTGACTTCTCACCATATTAGAGTCACTTTGCACCTTATAAGAGTCACTTGCCATCATATATTGGTACAATTAACATGTTAACATCATGTACATGCAATTAGAAATCCATTTACCACCTCTTAGTGCCATATTCATACAAGTCAATTTTGGTCCACATTTTGGTTCTAATTAACCGTGTTAGTCACTTCTCACCATAATAGAGTCACTTTGCACCCTATAAGAGTCACTTTCCACCATATATGCAACAATTGACATGTTAACATCATATACATCCAATTTGACATCCTTTTACCACCTATTAATGCCACTTTCATACAAGTTAATTTTGTTCCACATTTTGCCTCTAATCAACCATGTAAGTCACTGTTCACCATATTAGAGTACCTTTACACCCTATAAGATTCACTTGCCCCATATATTGATACAATTAACATGTTAACATCACGTAAATGCAATTAGACATCCTTTAACCACCTCTTGGTACCCCTTTCCTACAAGTCAATTTTGGGCCACATTTTGGCACTAATAAATCATGTAAGTGACTTCTCATCATATTAGAGTCACTTTGCACCTTATAAGAGTCACTTGCCATCATATACTGGTACAATTAACATGTTAACATCATGTACATGCAATTAGAAATCCTTTTACCACCTCTTAGTGCCATATTCATACAAGTCAATTTTGGTCCACATTTTGGTTCTAATTAACCATGTTAGTCACTTCTCACCATATTAGAGTCACTTTGCACCCTTTAAGAGTCACTTGCCACCAAATATAGATATAATTAACATGTTAACATCATGTACATGCAATTAGACATCCCTTAACCACCTCTTGGTACCCCTTGCGTACAAGTCAATTTTGGGCCACATTTTGGCTCTAATCAATCATGTAAGTGACTTCTCACCATATTAGAGTCACTTTGCACCTTATAAGATTCACTTGCCTTCATGTATTGGTAAAATTAACATGTTAACATCATGGACATGCAATTAGAAATCCTTTTACCACCTATTAGTACCATATTCATACAAGTCAATTTTGGGCCACATTTTGGTTCTAATTAACCATGTTAGTCTCTTCTCACCATATTAGAGTCATTTTGCTACCTATAAAAGTCACTTTCCACCATATATGCAACAATTGACATGTTAACATCATATACATCCAATTTGACATCCTTTTACCACCTATTAATGCCACTTTCATACAAGTTAATTTTGGTCCACATGTTGGCTCTAATCAACCATGTAAGTCACTGTTCACCATATTAGAGTACCTTTACACCATGTTAGTCACTTCTCACCATATTAGAGTCACTTTGCACCCTTTAAGAGTCACTTGCCACCAAATATTGATATAATTAACATGTTAACATCATGTACATGCAATTAGACATCCTTTAACCAGCTCTTGGTACCCCTTTCGTACAAGTCAATTTTGGGCCACATATTGGCTCTAATCAATCATGTAAGTGACTTCTCACCATATTAGAGTTACTTTGCAACTTATAAGAGTCACTTGCCATCATATATTGATACAATTAACATGTTAACATCATGGACATGCAATTAGAAATCCTTTTACCACCTCTTAGTGCCATATTCATACAAGTCAATTTTGGTCCACATTTTGGTTCTAATTAACCTTGTTAGTCACTTTTCACCATATTAGAGTCACTTTGCCCCTTTAAGAGTCACTTGCCACCAAATATAGATATAATTAACATGTTAACATCATGTACATGCAATTAGACATCCTTTAACCACCTCTTGGTACCCCTTGCGTACAAGTCAATTTTGGGCCACATTTTGGCTCTAATCAATCATGTAAGTGACTTCTCACCATATTAGAGTCACTTTGCACCTTATAAGAGTCACTTGCCATCATATATTAGTACAATTAACATGTTAACATCATGGACATACAATTAGAAATCCTTTTACCACCTATTAGTGCCATATTCATACAAGTCAATTTTGGTCCACATTTTGGTTCTAATTAAACCATGTTAGTCACTTCTCACCATATTAGAGTCACTTTGCACCCTATAAAAGTCACTTTCCACCATATATGCAACAATTGACATGTTAACATCATATACATCCAATTTGACATCCTTTTACCACCTATTAATGCCACTTTCATACAAGTTAATTTTGTTCCACATTTTGGCTCTAATCAACCATGTAAGTCACTGTTCCACCATATTAGAGTACCTTTACACCATGTTAGTCACTTCTCACCATATTAGAGTCACTTTGCACCCTTTAAGAGTCACTTGCCACCAAATATTGATATAATTAATATGTTAACAGCATGTACATGCAATTAGACATCCTTTAACCACCTCTTGGTACCCCTTTCGTACAAGTCAATTTTGGGCCACATTTTGGCTCTAATCAATCAGGTAAGTGACTTCTCACCATATTAGAGTCACTTTGCAACTTATAAGAGTCACTTGCCATCATATATTGGTACAATTAACATGTTAACATCATGGACATGCAATTAGAAATCCTTTTACCACCTCTTAGTGCAATATTCATACAAGTCAATTTTGGTCCACATTTTGGTTCTAATTAACCATGTTAGTCACTTCTCACCATATTAGAGTCACTTTGCACCCTATAAGTCACTTTCCGCCATATATGCAACAATTGACATGTTAACATCATATACATCCAATTTGACATCCTTTTACCACCACTTAATGCCACTTTCATACAAGTTAATTTTGTTCCACATTTTGGCTCTAATCAACCATGTAAGTCACTGTTCACCATATTAGAGTACCTTTACACCCTATAAGAGTCACTTTGCACCCTATAGGAGTCACTTGCCACCGTATATTGATAAAATTAACATGTTCACATCATGTACATGCAATTAGACATCCTTTAACCACCTCTTGGTACCCCCTTTCCTACAAGTCAATTTTGGGCCACATTTTGGCTCTAATCAATCATGTAAGTGACTTCTCACCATATTAGAGTCACTTTGCACCTTATAAGAGTCACTTGCCATCATATATTGGTACAATTAACATGTTAACATCATGTACATGTTATTAGAAATCCTTATACCACCTCTTAGTGCCATATTCATACAAGTCAATTTTGGTCCACATTATGGTTCTAATTAACCATGTTAGTCACTTTTCACCATATTAGTGTCACTTTGCACCCTTTAAGAGTCACTTGCCACCAAATATTGATATAATTAAGATGTTAACATCATGTACATGCAATTAGACATCCTTTAACCACCTCTTGGTACCCCTTTCGTATAAATCAATTTTGGGCCACATTTTGGCTCTAATCAATCATGTAAGTGACTTCTCACAATATTAGAGTCACTTTGCACCTTATAAGAGTCACTTGCCATCATATAATGGTACAATTAACATGTTAACATCATGTACATGTTATTAGAAATCCTTTTACCACCTCTTAGTGCCATATTCATACAAGTCAATTTTGGTCCACATTTTTGGTTCTAATTAACCATGTTAGTCACTTTTCACCATATTAGAGTCACTTGCACCCTTTAAGAGTCACTTGCCACCAAATATTGATATAATTAACATGTTAACATCATGTACATGCAATTAGACATCCTTTAACCACCTCTTGGTACCCCTTTCGTACAAGTCAATTTTGGGCCACATTTTGGCTCTAATCAATCATGTAAGTGACTTCTCACCATATTAGAGTCACTTTGCACCTTATAAGAGTCACTTGCCATCATATATTGGTACAATTAACATGTTAACATCATGGACATGCAATTAGAAATCCTTTTACCACCTCTTAGTGCCATATTCATACAAGTCAATTTTGGTCCACATTTTGGTTCTAATTAACCATGTTAGTCACTTCTCACCATATTAGAGTCACTTTGCACCCTATAAGAGTCACTTTCCACCATATATGCAACAATTGACATGTTAACAACATATACATCCAATTTGACATCCTTTTACCACCTATTAATGCAACCTTTCATACAAGTTAATTTTGTTCCACATTTTGACTCTAATCAACCATGTAAGTCACTATCACCATATTAGAGTACCTTTACACCCTATAAGAGTCACTTGCCCCATATATTGATACAATTAACATGTTAACATCACGTAAATGCAATTAGACATCCTTAACCACCTCTTGGTACCCCTTTCCTACAAGTCAATTTTGTTCCACATTTTGGCACTAATCAATCATGTAAGTGACTTCTCATCATATTAGAGTCACTTTGCACCTTATAAGAGTCACTTGCCATCATATACTGGTACAATTAACATGTTAACATCATGTACATGCAATTAGAAATCCTTTTACCACCTCTTAGTGCCATATTCATACAAGTCAATTTTGGTCCACAATTTTGGTTCTAATTAACCATGTTAGTCACTTCTCACCATATTAGAGTCACTTTGCACCCTATAAGAGTCACTTTCCACCATATATGCAACAATTGACATGTTAACATCATATACATCCAATTTGACATCCTTTTACCACCTCTTAATGCCACTTTCATACAAGTTAATTTTGTTCCACATTTTGGCTCTAATCAACCATGTAAGTCACTGTTCACCATATTAGAGTACCTTTACACCCTATAAGAGTCACTTTGCACCCTATAGGAGTCACTTGCCACCGTATATTGATACAATTAACATGTTCACATCATGTACATGCAATTAGACATCCTTTAACCACCTCTTGGTACCCCTTTCCTACAAGTCAATTTTGGGCCACATTTTGGCTCTAATCAATCATGTAAGTGACTTCTCACCATATTAGAGTCACTTTGCACCTTATAAGAGTCACTTGCCATCATATATTGGTACAATTAACATGTTAACATCATGTACATGCAATTAGAAATCCTTTTACCACCTCTTAGTGCCATATTCATACAAGTCAATTTTGGTCCACATTTTGGTTCTAATTAACCATGTTAGTCACTTCTCACCATATTAGAGTCACTTTGCACCCTATAAGAGTCACTTTCCACCATATATGCAACAATTGACATGTTAACATCATATACATCCAATTTGACATCCTTTTACCACCTATTAATGCCACTTTCATACAAGTTAATTTTGTTCCACATTTTGGCTCTAATCAACCATGTAAGTCACTGTTCACCATATTAGAGTACCTTTACACCCTATAAGAGTCACTTGCCCCATATATTGATACAATTAACATGTTAACATCACGTAAATGCAATTAGACATCCTTTAACCACCTCTTGGTACCCCTTTCCTACAAGTCAATTTTGGGCCACATTTTGGCTCTAATCAATCATGTAAGTGACTTCTCACCATATTAGAGTCACTTTGCACCTTATAAGAGTCACTTGCCATCATATATTGGTACAATTAACATGTTAACATCATGTACATGCAATTAGAAATCCTTTTACCACCTCTTAGTGCCATATTCATACAAGTCAATTTTGGTCCACATTTTGGTTCTAATTAACCATGTTAGTCACTTCTCACCATATTAGAGTCACTTTGCACCCTATAAGAGTCACTTTCCACCATATATGCAACAATTGACATGTTAACATCATATACATCCAATTTGACATCCTTTTACCACCTATTAATGCCACTTTCATACAAGTTAATTTTGTTCCACATTTTGGCTCTAATCAACCATGTAAGTCACTGTTCACCATATTAGAGTACCTTTACACCCTATAAGAGTCACTTGCCCCATATATTGATATTACAATTAACATGTTACATCGTAAATGCAATTAGACATCCTTTAACCACCTCTTGGTACCCCTTTCCTACAAGTCAATTTTGGGCCACATTTTGGCTCTAATCAATCATGTAAGTGACTTCTCACCATATTAGAGTCACTTTGCACCTTATAAGAGTCACTTGCCATCATATATTGGTACAATTAACATGTTAACATCATGTACATGCAATTAGAAATCCTTTTACCACCTCTTAGTGCCATATTCATACAAGTCAATTTTGGTCCACATTTTGGTTCTAATTAACCATGTTAGTCACTTCTCACCATATTAGAGTCACTTTGCACCCTATAAGAGTCACTTTCCACCATATATGCAACAATTGACATGTTAACATCATATACATCCAATTTGACATCCTTTTACCACCTATTAATGCCACTTTCATACAAGTTAATTTTGTTCCACATTTTGGCTCTAATCAACCATGTAAGTCACTGTTCACCATATTAGAGTACCTTTACACCCTATAAGAGTCACTTGCCCCATATATTGATACAATTAACATGTTAACATCACGTAAATGCAATTAGACATCCTTTAACCACCTCTTGGTACCCCTTTCCTACAAGTCAATTTTGGGCCACATTTTGGCTCTAATCAATCATGTAAGTGACTTCTCACCATATTAGAGTCACTTTGCACCTTATAAGAGTCACTTGCCATCATATATTGGTACAATTAACATGTTAACATCATGTACATGCAATTAGAAATCCTTTTACCACCTCTTAGTGCCATATTCATACAAGTCAATTTTGGTCCACATTTTGGTTCTAATTAACCATGTTAGTCACTTCTCACCATATTAGAGTCACTTTGCACCCTATAAGAGTCACTTTCCACCATATATGCAACAATTGACATGTTAACATCATATACATCCAATTTGACATCCTTTTACCACCTATTAATGCCACTTTCATACAAGTTAATTTTGTTCCACATTTTGGCTCTAATCAACCATGTAAGTCACTTTCACCATATTAGAGTACCTTTACACCCTATAAGAGTCACTTGCCCCATATATTGATACAATTAACATGTTAACATCACGTAAATGCAATTAGACATCCTTTAACCACCTCTTGGTACCCCTTTCCTACAAGTCAATTTTGGGCCACATTTTGGCTCTAATCAATCATGTAAGTGACTTCTCACCATATTAGAGTCACTTTGCACCTTATAAGAGTCACTTGCCATCATATATTGGTACAATTAACATGTTAACATCATGTACATGCAATTAGAAATCCTTTTACCACCTCTTAGTGCCATATTCATACAAGTCAATTTTGGTCCACATTTTGGTTCTAATTAACCATGTTAGTCACTTCTCACCATATTAGAGTCACTTTGCACCCTATAAGAGTCACTTTCCACCATATATGCAACAATTGACATGTTAACATCATATACATCCAATTTGACATCCTTTTACCACCTATTAATGCCACTTTCATACAAGTTAATTTTGTTCCACATTTTGGCTCTAATCAACCATGTAAGTCACTGTTCACCATATTAGAGTACCTTTACACCCTATAAGAGTCACTTGCCCTATATTGATATATTGATACAATTAACATGTTCATCGTAAATGCAATTAGACATCCTTTAACCACCTCTTGGTACCCCTTTCCTACAAGTCAATTTTGGGCCACATTTTGGCTCTAATCAATCATGTAAGTGACTTCTCACCATATTAGAGTCACTTTGCACCTTATAAGAGTCACTTGCCATCATATATTGGTACAATTAACATGTTAACATCATGTACATGCAATTAGAAATCCTTTTACCACCTCTTAGTGCCATATTCATACAAGTCAATTTTGGTCCACATTTTGGTTCTAATTAACCATGTTAGTCACTTCTCACCATATTAGAGTCACTTTGCACCCTATAAGAGTCACTTTCCACCATATATGCAACAATTGACATGTTAACATCATATACATCCAATTTGACATCCTTTTACCACCTATTAATGCCACTTTCATACAAGTTAATTTTGTTCCACATTTTGGCTCTAATCAACCATGTAAGTCACTGTTCACCATATTAGAGTACCTTTACACCCTATAAGAGTCACTTGCCCCATATATTGATACAATTAACATGTTAACATCACGTAAATGCAATTAGACATCCTTTAACCACCTCTTGGTACCCCTTTCCTACAAGTCAATTTTGGGCCACATTTTGGCTCTAATCAATCATGTAAGTGACTTCTCACCATATTAGAGTCACTTTGCACCTTATAAGAGTCACTTGCCATCATATATGGTACAATTAACATGTTAACATCATGCACATGCAATTAGAAATCCTTTTACCACCTCTTAGTGCCATATTCATACAAGTCAATTTTGGTCCACATTTTGGTTCTAATTAACCATGTAGTCACT
>NW_027418157.1:0-38931 GCF_009905375.1 Apium graveolens
TTTCCACATCTATTTGTATAATTAACATGTTAACATCATATACATCCAATTTGACTATCTTTACCACCTCTTAGTTCCACTTCATACAGTCAATTTGTTCCACATTTTGGTTCTAATCAACCATGTAAGTCACTTTTCACCATATAGAGTCACTTTGCACCCTATAAGTCACTTTCCACCATACATACAACAATTAACATGTTACATCATACATCCAATTTGATATCCTTTTACCACCTATAATGCCACTTTCATACAAGTTAATTTTGTTTCCCATTTTGCTCTAATCAACCATGTAAGTCACTTTTCACCATATTAGAGTCACTTTGCACCCTATAAGAGTCACTTGTCACCATATATTGATACAATTACATGTTAACATCATGTACATGCAATTAGACATCCTTTAACCACCTCTTGGTACCCCTTTCCTACAAGTCAATTTTGGGCCAACATTTTGGCTCTAATCATCAATCATGTAAGTGACTTCTCACCATATTAGAGTCACTTTGCACCTTATAAGAGTCACTTGCCATCATATATTGGTACAATTAACATGTTAACATCATGTACAGCAATTAGAAATCCTTTTACCACCTCTTAGTGCCACATTCATAGTCAATTTTGTCCACATTTTCTAATTAACCATGTAAGTCACTTTTCACCATATTAGAGTCATTTTGCACCCTATATGATCACTTTCCACAATCTATTTGTATAATTAACATGTTAACATCATATACATCCAATTTGATATCCTTTTACCACCTCTTAGTTCCATTTCATACAGGTCAATTTTTCCACATTTTGGTTCTAATCAACCATGTAAGTCACTTTTCACCATATTAGAGTCACTTTGCACCTATAAGGTCACTTTCCACCATACATACAACAATTAACATGTTAACATTATATACATCCAATTTGACATCCTTTTACCACCTATTAATGCCTTTCATACAAGTTAATTTTGTTCCACATTTTGGCTCTAATCAACCATGTAAGTCACTTTTCACCATATTAGAGTCACTTTTACTCTATAAGAGTCACTTGTCACCATATATTGATACAATTACATCTAACATCATGTACATGCAATTAGACATCCTTTAACCACTCTTGGTACCCTTTCCTACAAGTCAATTTTGGGCCACATTTTGGCTCTAATCAATCATGTAAGTGACTTCTCACCATATTAGAGTCACTTTGCACCTTATAAGAGTCATTGCCATCATATATTGGTACAATTAACATGTTAACATCATGTACAGACATTAGAAATCCTTTACCACCTCTTAGTGCCACATTCATACAGTCAATTTTGTTCCACATTTTGGTTCTAATTAACCATGTAAGTCACTTTTCACCATATTAGAGTCATTTTGCACCCTATATGAGTCACTTTCCACAATCTATTTGTATAATTAACATGTTAACATCATATACATCCAATTTGATCCTTTTACCACCTCTTAGTTCCACTTTCATACAGGTCAATTTTGTTCCACATTTTGTTCTAATCAACCATGTAAGTCACTTTTCACCATATAAGTCACTTTGCGCCCTATAAGAGTCACTTTCCACCATACATACAACAATTAACATGTTAACATTATACATCCAATTTGACATCCTTTTACCACCTATTAATGTCACTTTCATACAAGTTAATTTTGTTCCACATTTTGGCTCTAATCAACCACTAAGTCATTTTCACCATATTAGAGTCACTTTTACTCTATAAGAGTCATTGTCACCATATATTGATATAATTACCATGTTAACATCATGTACATGCAATTAGACATCCTTTAACCACTCTTGGTACCCCTTTTACAAGTCAATTTTGGCCACATTTTGGCTCTAATCAATCATGTAAGTGACTTCTCACCATATTAGAGTCACTTTGCACCTTATAGAGTCACTTGCCATCATATATTGGTACAATTAACATGTTAACATCATGTACATGCAATTAGAAATCCTTTACCACCTCTTAGTGCCACATTCATACAGTCAATTTTGTCCACATTTTGGTTCTAATTAACCATGTAAGTCACTTTTCACCATATTAGAGTCATTTTGCACCCTATATGAGTCACTTTCCACAATCTATTTGTATAATTAACATGTTAACATCATATACATCCAATTTGATATCTTTTACCACCTCTTAGTTCCACTTTCATACAGGTCAATTTTGTTCCATTTTGGTTCTAATCAACCATGTAAGTCACTTTTCACCATATTAGAGTCACTTTGCACCCTATAAGAGTCACTTTCCACCATAATATAACAATTAACATGTTAATCATATACATCCAATTTGACATCCTTTTACCACCTATTAATGCACTTTCATACAAGTTAATTTTGTTCCACATTTTGGCTCTAATCAACCATGTAAGTCACTTTTCACATATTAGAGTCACTTTGCACCTATAAGAGTCACTTGTCACCATAATTGATACAATTACCATCTTAACTCATGTACATGCAATTAGACATCCTTTAACCACTCTTGGTACCCCTTTCCTACAAGTCAATTTTGGGCCACATTTTGGCTCTAATCTCATGTAAGTGACTTCTCACCATATTAGAGTCACTTTGCACCTTTATAAGAGTCACTTGCCATCATATATTGGTACAATTAACATGTTACATCATGTACATACAATTAGAAATCCTTTACCACCTCTTAGTGCCACATTCATACGAGTCTATTTTGTTCCACATTTTGGTTCTAATTAACCATGTAAGTCACTTTTCACCATATTAGAGTCATTTTACACCCTATATGAGTCACTTTCCACAATCTATTTGTATAATTAACATGTTAACATCATATACATCCAATTTGATATCCTTTTACCACCTCTTAGTTCCACTTTCATACAGGTCAATTTTGTTCCACATTTTGGTTCTAATCAGCCATGTAAGTCACTTTGCACCATATCAGAGTCACTTTGCGCCCTATAAGGGTCACTTTCCACCATACATACAACAATTAAAATGTTAACATTATATACATCCAATTTGATATGCTTTTACCACCTATTAATGTCACTTTCATACAAGTTAATTTTGTTCCACATTTTGGCTCTAATCAACCATGTAAGTCACTTTTCACCATATTAGAGTCACTTTTTACTCTATAAGAGTCACTTGTCACCATATATTGATACAATTACCATCTTAACATCATGTACATGCTATTAGACATCCTTTAACCAACTCTTGGTACCCCTTTCCTACAAGTCAATTTTGGGCCAAATTTTGGCTCTAATCAATCATGTAAGTGACTTCTCACCATATTAGAGTCACTTTGCACCTTATAAGAGTCATTTGCCATCATATATTGGTACAATTAACATGTTAACATCATGTACAGACAATTAGAAATCCTTTACCACCTCTTACTGCCACATTCATATGAGTCAATTTTGTTCCACATTTTGGTTCTAATTAACCATGTAAGTCACTTTTCACCACTATTAGAGACATTTTGCACCCTATATGAGTCACTTTCCACAATCTATTTTGTATAATTAACATGTTAACTATCATCACATCCAATTTGATATCCTTTTACCACCTCTTAGTTCCACTTTCATACAGGTCAATTTTGTTCCACATTTTTTGTTCTAATCAACCATGTAAGTCACTTTTCACCATATTAGAGTCACTTTGTGCCCTATAGGAGTCACTTTCCACCATACATACAACACATTAACATGTTAACATTATATACATCCAATTTGACATCCTTTTACCACCTATTAATGTCACTTTCATACAAGTTAATTTTGTTCCACATTTTGGCTCTAATCAACCATGTAAGTCACTTTCACCATATTAGAGTCACTTTTTACTCTATAAGAGTCACTTGTCACCATATATTGATACAATTACCATCTTAACATCATGTACATGCTATTAGACATCCTTTAACCACCCTCTTGGTACCCCCTTTCCTACAAGTCAATTTTGGGCCACATTTTGGCTCTAATCAATCATGTAAGTGACTTCTCACCATATTAGAGTCACTTTTCACCTTATAAGAGTCACTTGCCATCATATATTGGTACAATTAACATGTTAACATCATGTACATGCAATTAGAAATCCTTTTACCACCTCTTAGTGCCACATTCATACAAGTCAATTTTGGTCCACATTTTGGTTCTAATTAACCATGTAAGTCACTTTTCACCATATTAGAGTCATTTTGCACCCTATATGATTCACTTTCCACAATCTATTAGTATAATTACATGTCAACGTCATATACTTCCAATTTGACATCTTTTTTACCACCTCTTAGTTCTAATTTCATACAGGTAAATGTTGTTTTACATTTTGGTCCTAATCAACCATTGTAAGTCACTTTTCACCATATTAGAGTCACTTTGTACCCTATAAGAGTCATTTTCCACCATACATACAACAATTAACATGTTAACATTATATATATCCAATTTGACATCCTTTTACCACCTATTAATGTCACTTTCATACAAGTTAATTTTGTTCCACATTTTGGCTCTAATCACCATGTAAGTCACTTTTCACCATATTAGAGTCACTTTTTACTCTATAAGAGTCATTTGTCACCATATATTGATATAATTACCATGTTAACATCATGTACATACAATTAGAAATCCTTTACCAGCTCTTAGTGCCACATTCATACGAGTCAATTTTGTTCCACATTTTGGTTCTAATTAACCATGTAAGTCACTTTTCACCATATTAGAGTCATTTTGCACCCTATATGAGTCACTTTCCACAATCTATTTGTATAATTAATATGTTAACATCATATACATCTAATTTGATATCCTTTTACCACCTCTTAGTTCCACTTTTATACAGGTCAATTTGTTCCACACATTTTGGTTCTAATCAACCATGTAAGTCACTTTTCACCATATTAGAGTCACTTTGCGCCCTATAAGAGTCACTTTCCACCATACATACAACAATTAACATGTTAACATTATATACATCCAATTGACATCCTTTTACCACCTATTAATGTCACTTTCATACAAGTTAATTTTGTTCCACATTTTGTCTCTAATCAACCATGTAAGTCATTTTTCACCATATTAGAGTCACTTTTTACTCTATAAGAGTCATTTGTCACCATATATTGATATAATTACCATGTTAACATCATGTACATGCAATTAGACATCCTTTAACCAACTCTTGGTACCCCTTTTTTTACAAGTCAATTTTGGGCCACATTTTGGCTCTAATCAATCATGTAAGTGACTTCTCACCATATTAGAGTCACTTTGCACCTTATAAGAGTCACTTGCCATCATATATTGGTACAATTAACATGTTAACATCAAGTACATGCAATTAGAAATCCTTTACCACCTCTTAGTGCCACATTCATACGAATCAATTTTGTTTCCACATTTTGGTTCTAATTAACCATGTAAGTCACTTTTCACCATATTAGAGTCATTTTGCACCCTATATGAGTCACTTTCCACAATCTATTTGTATAATTAACATGTTAACATCATATACATCCAATTTGATATATTTTTACCACCTCTCAGTTCCACTTTCATACAGGTCAATTTTGATCCACATTTTGGTTCTAATCAACCATGTAAGTCACTTTTCGCCATATTAGAGTCACTTTGCGCCCTATAAGAGTCACTTTCCACCATACAGACAACAATTAACATGTTAACATTATATACATCCAATTTGACATCCTTTTACCACCTATTAATGTCACTTTCATACAAGTTAATTTTGTTCCACATTTTAGCTCTAATCAACTATGTAAGTCACTTTTCTCCATATTAGAGTCACTTTGCACCCTATAAGAGTCACTTTCACCATATATTGATACAATTAACATGTTAACATCATGTACATGCAATTAGACATCCTTTAACCACCTCTTGGTACGCCTTTCCTACAAGTTAATTTTCGGCCACATTTTGGCTCTTATCAATCATATAAGTGACTTCTCACCATATTAGAGTCACTTTTATAAGAGTCACTTGTCATCATATATTGGTAGAATTAACATGTTCACATCATGTACATACAATTTGATATCCTTTTACCACCTATTAATGCCACTTTCAAACAAGTTAATTTTGTTCCACATTTTGGCTCTAATCAACTATGTAAGTCACTCTTCACCATATTAGAGTCACTTTGCACCCTACAAGAGACACTTGTCACCATATATTGATACTACTAACATGTTAACATCATGTACATGCAATTAGACATCCTTTAACCACCTCTTGGTACCCCCTTTCCTACAAGTCAATTTTTGGCCACATTTTGGCTCTAATCAATCATGTAAGTGACTTCTCACCATATTAGAGTCACTTTGCACCTTATAAGAGTCACTTGCCATCATATATTGGTACAATTAACATGTTAACATCATGTACATGCAATTAGAAATCCTTTTACCACCTCTTAGTGCCACATTCATACAAGTCAATTTTGGTCCACATTTTGGTTCTAATTAACCATGTAAGTCACTTTTCACCATATTAGAGTCATTTTGCACCCTATATGATTCACTTTCCACAATCTATTAGTATAATTAACATGTTAACGTCATATACTTCCAATTTGACATCTTTTTACCACCTCTTAGTTCCAATTTCATACAGGTAAATGTTGTTTACATTTTGGTTCTAATCAACCATGTAAGTCACTTTTCACCATATTAGAGTCACTTTGTACCCTATAAGAGTCATTTTCCACCATACATACAACAATTAACATGTTAACATTATATATATCCAATTTGACATCCTTTTACCACCTATTAATGTCACTTTCATACAAGTTAATTTTGTTCCACATTTTGGCTCTAATCAACCATGTAAGTCACTTTTCACCATATTAGAGTCACTTTTTACTCTATAAGAGTCATTTGTCACCATATATTGATATAATTACCATGTTAACATCATGTACATACAATTAGAAATCCTTTACCAGCTCTTAGTGCCACATTCATACGAGTCAATTTTGTTCCACATTTTGGTTCTAATCAACCATGTAAGTCACTTTTCACCATATTAGAGTCACTTTGCGCCCTATAAGAGTCACTTTCCACCATACATACAACAATTAACATGTTAACATTATATACATCCAATTTGACATCCTTTTACCACCTATTAATGTCACTTTCATACAAGGTAATTTTGTTCCATATTTTGGCTCTAATCAACCATGTAAGTCACTTTTCTCCATATTAGAGTCACTTTGCACCCTATAAGAGTCACTTTCACCATATATTGATACAATTAACATGTTAACATCATGTACATGCAATTAGACATCATTTAACCACCTCTTGGTACCCCCTTTCCTACAAGTTAATTTCGGCCACATTTTGGCTCTTATCAATCATATAAGTGACTGCTCACCATATTAGAGTCACTTTGCACCTTATAAGAGTCACTTGCCATCATATATTGGTAGAATTAACATGTTCACATCATGTACATGCAATTTGATATCCTTTTACCACCTATTAATGCCACTTTCAAACAAGTAATTTTGTTCCATATTTTGGCTCTAATCAACCATGTAAGTCACTTTTCACCATATTAGAGTCGCTTTGCACCCTACAAGAGACACTTGTCACCATATATTGATACTACTAACATGTTAACATAATGTACATGCAATTAGACATCCTTTAACCACCTCTTGGTACCCCCTTTCCTACAAGTCAATTTTGGGCCACATTTTGGCTCTAATCAATCATGTAAGTGACTTCTCACCATATTAGAGTCACTTTGCACCTTATAAGAGTCACTTGCCATCATATATTGGTAAAATTAACATGTTAACATCATGTACATGTAATTAGAAATCCTTTTACCACCTCTTAGTGCCACATTCATACAAGTCAATTTTGGTCCACATTTTGGTTCTAATTAACCATGTAAGTCACTTTTCACCATATTAGAGTCATTTTGCACCCTATATGATTCACCTTCCACAATCTATTAGTATAATTAACATGTCAACATCATATACTTCCAATTTGACATCTTTTTACCTCTTAGTTCCAATTTTATACAGGTAAATGTTGTTCCACATTTTGGTTCTAATCAACCATGTAAGTCACTTTTCACCATATTAGAGTCACTTTGCACCCTATAAGAGTCATTTTCCACCATACATACAACAATTAACATGTTAACATTATATACATCCAATTTGACATCCTTTTACCACCTATTAATGTCACTTTCATACAAGTTAATTTTGTTCCACATTTTATCTCCAATCAACCATGTAAGTCATTTTTCACCATATTAGAGTCACTTTTTACTCTATAAGAGTCATTTGTCACCATATATTGATATAATTACCATGTTAACATCATGTACATGCAATTAGACATCCTTTAACCAACTCTTGGTACCCCTTTTTTACAAGTCAATTTTGGGCCACATTTTGGCTCTAATCAATCATGTAAGTGACTTCTCACCATATTAGAGTCACTTTGCACCTTATAAGAGTCACTTGCCATCATATATTGGTACAATTAACATGTTAACATCAAGTACATGCAATTAGAAATCCTTTACCACCTCTTAGTGCACATTCATACGAATCAATTTTGTTCCACATTTTGGTTCTAATTAACCATGTAAGTCACTTTTCACCATATTAGAGTCATTTTGCACCCTATATGAGTCACTTTCCACAATCTATTTGTATAATTAACATGTTAACATCATATACAATCCAATTTGATATATTTTTACCACCTCTCAGTTCCACTTTCATACAGGTCAATTTTGATCCACATTTTGGTTCTAATCAACCATGTAAGTCACTTTTCGCCATATTAGAGTCACTTTGCGCCCTATAAGAGTCACTTTTCCACCATACAGACAACAATTAACATGTTAACATTATATACATCCAATTTGACATCCTTTTACACCCTATTAATGTCACTTTCATACAAGTTAATTTTGTTCCACATTTAGCTCTAATCAACTATGTAAGTCACTTTTTCTCCATATTAGAGTCACTTTGCACCCTATAAGAGTCACTTTCACCATATATTGATACAATTAACATGTTAACATCATGTACATGCAATTAGACATCCTTTAACCACCTCTTGGTACGCCTTTCCTACAAGTTAATTTTCGGCCACATTTTGGCTCTTATCAATCATATAAGTGACTTCTCACCATATTAGAGTCACTTTGCACCTTATAAGAGTCACTTGTCATCATATATTGGTAGAATTAAACATGTTCACATCATGTACATACAATTTGATATCCTTTTACCACCTATTAATGCCACTTTCAAACAGTTAATTTTGTTCCACATTTTGGCTCTAATCAACTATGTAAGTCAGTCTTCACCATATTAGAGTCACTTTGCACCCTACAAGAGACACTTGTCACCATATATTGATACTACTAACATGTTAACATCATGTACATGCAATTAGACATCCTTTAACCACCTCTTGGTACCCCCTTTCCTACAAGTCAATTTTGGCCACATTTTGGCTCTAATCAATCATGTAAGTGACTTCTCACCATATTAGAGTCACTTTGCACCTTATAAGAGTCACTTGCCATCATATATTGGTACAATTAACATGTTAACATCATGTACATGCAATTAGAAATCCTTTTACACCTCTTAGTGCCACATTCATACAAGTCAATTTTGGTCCACATTTTGGTTCTAATTAACCATGTAAGTCACTTTTCACCATATTAGAGTCATTTTGCACCCTATATGATTCACTTTCCACAATCTATTAGTATAATTAACATGTTAACGTCATATACTTCCAATTTGACATCTTTTTACCACCTCTTAGTTCCAATTTCATACAGGTAAATGTTGTTTTACATTTTGGTTCTAATCAACCATGTAAGTCACTTTTTCACCATATTAGAGTCACTTTGTACCCTATAAGAGTCATTTTCCACCATACATACAACAATTAACATGTTAACATTATATATATCCAATTTGACATCCTTTTACCACCTATTAATGTCACTTTCATACAAGTTAATTTTGTTCCACATTTTGGCTCTAATCAACCATGTAAGTCACTTTTCACCATATTAGAGTCACTTTTTACTCTATAAGAGTCATTTGTCACCATATATTGATATAATTACCATGTTAACATCATGTACATACAATTAGAAATCCTTTACCAGCTCTTAGTGCCACATTCATACGAGTCAATTTTGTTCCACATTTTGGTTCTAATCAACCATGTAAGTCACTTTTCACCATATTAGAGTCACTTTGCGCCCTATAAGAGTCACTTTCCACCATACATACAACAATTAACATGTTAACATTATATACATCCAATTTGACATCCTTTTACCACCTATTAATGTCACTTTCATACAAGTTAATTTTGTTCCATATTTTGGCTCTAATCAACCTTGTAAGTCACTTTTCTCCATGTTAGAGTCACTTTGCACCCTATAAGAGTCACTTTCACCATATATTGATACAATTAACATGTTAACATCATGTACATGCAATTAGACATCATTTAACCACCTCTTGGTACCCCTTTCCTACAAGTTAATTTTCGGCCACATTTTGGCTCTTATCAATCATATAAGTGACTGCTCACCATATTAGAGTCCCTTTGCACCTTATAAGAGTCACTTGCCATCATATATTGGTAGAATTAACATGTTCACATCATGTACATGCAATTTGATATCCTTTTACCACCTATTAATGCCACTTTCAAAACAAGTTAATTTTGTTCCATATTTGGCTCTAATCAACCATGTAAGTCACTTTTCACCATATTAGAGTCGCTTTGCGCCCTACAGAGACACTTGTCACCATATATTGATACTACTAACATGTTAACATCATGTACATGCAATTAGACATCCTTTAAACCACCTCTTGGTACCCCCTTTCCTACAAGTCAATTTTGGGCCACATTTGGCTCTAAATCAATCATGTAAGTGACTTCTCACCATATTAGAGTCACTTTGCACCTTATAAGGGTCACTTGCCATCATATATTGGTAAAATTAACATGTTAACATCATGTACATGTAATTAGAAATCCTTTTACCACCTCTTAGTGCCACATTCATACAAGTCAATTTTGGTCCACATTTTGGTTCTAATCAACCATTTAAGTCACTCTTCACCATATTAGAGTCACTTTTGATCTCTATAAGAGTCACTTGTCACCATATATTGATACAATTAACATGTTAACATAATGTACAAGCAATTAGACATCCTTTAACCACCTCTTGGTACCCCCTTTCCTACAAGTCAATTTTGGGCCACATTTTAGGCTCTAATCAACCATGTAAGTGACTCTCACCATATTAGAGTCACTTTGCACCTTATAACAGTCACTTGCCATCAGATATTGGTACAATTAACATGTTAACATCATGTACATGCAATTAGAAATCCTTTTACCACCTCTTAGTGCCACATTCATACAAGTCAATTTTGGTCCACATTTTGGTTCTAATTAACCATGTAAGTCATTTTTCACCATATTAGAGTCATTTTGCACCCTATATGATTAACTTTCCACAATCTATTAGTATAATTAACATGTTAACATCATATACATCCAATTTGACATCTTTTTACCACCACTTAGTTACAATTTCATAGATGTCAATTTTGTTTACACATTTTGGTTCTAATCACCATGTAAATCACTTTTCACCATATTAGAGTCACTTTGCACCCTATAAGAGTCACTTTCCACCATATATATAACAATTAACATGTTAAATCATATACATCCAATTTGACATCCTTTTACCACCTATTAATGCTACTTTCATACAAGTTAATTTTGTTCCACATTTTAGCTCTAATCAACCATGTAAGTCACTTTTTCAACATATTAGAGTCACTTTGCATCCTATAGAGTCACTTTCCACCATAATTGATACAATTAACATGTTAACATCATGTACATGCAATTAGACATCCTTTAACCACGTCTTGGTACCCATTTCCTACAAGTTAATTTTGGGCCACATTTTGGCTCTAATCAATCATGTAAGTGACTTCTCACTATATTAGAGTCAATTTGCACCTTATAAGAGTCACTTGCCATCATATATTGGTACAATTAACATGTTAACATCATGTACATGCAATTAGAAATCCTTTACCACCTCTTAGTGCCACATTCATACGAGTCAATTTGTTCCACATTTTGGTTCTAATTAACCATGTAAGTCACTTTTCACCATATTAGAGCCATTTACCACCTATTAATGCTACTTTCATACAAGTTAATTTTGTTCCACATTTTAGATCTAATCAACCATGTAAGTCACTTTTCAACATATTAGAGTCACTTTGCATCCTATAAGAGTCACTTTCCACCATAATTGATACAATTAACATGTTAACATCATGTACATGCAATTAGACATCCTTTAACCACGTCTTGGTACCCATTTCCTACAAGTTAATTTTGGGCCACATTTTGGCTCTAATCAATCATGTAAGTGACTTCTCACTATATTAGAGTCACTTTTTACTCTATAAGAGTCATTTGTCACCATATATTGATATAATTACCATGTTTACATCATGTACATGCGATTAGACATCCTTTAACCAACTCTTGGTACCCCTTTCCTACAAGTCAATTTTGGGCTACATTTTGGCTCTAATCAATCATGTAAGTGACTTCTCACCATATTAGAGTCACTTTGCACCTTATAAGAGTCACTTGCTGATGAGGATCAAGGAATAAATATGTTAATTTGGATTTGGTTATGCGTACTTGTGGTGATGTTCAATTGCAGATGATGCAAACATTGGTTATGAAGCTTACTTGGACAACAAGGAATAAAGGAGCGATGCATGAAATTGGACAAGTAGCTGATTATTATATAATTATTAATTAGAATTTTGCTTGCAAGTTCTTACCTTTCACTTGAAAGGGTTTTTCTTGTTTTAAGCACTTAGGATTTTATTTTTCTATTTGGATTTGGTTTTTGTCTTTTTTCTATTCGGGTTTGATTTTTAAATTTGTTTCCTGGAAGGATTCATATATTGGCTAATTCAAGCTGATATTGGATTTCTCTTGGAATCCTATAGGGTTTGGGTTATTGTCTAAGCCTATAAATACTCCTCTCATGTAATCTTTTGGAGACAATAGATGATATAAAACTTTTATTTTGAGATAAACTATGAGTAGTTTTTCTTCCCTCTAAACTTCAATTACTGGATTGTTTTGAAGGGTAGATTCGAATTACTTAGTTTCTGGATTGATCTAAGCAATTTGAGATTCAAAGTTCACGTTTCTGGATTGATCGTGTTATTTTGAAATATCCTCTTCTTCTCCCTTTTCTTCTTCTTCTTTCTTTATTTGTGGAGAGATCCACATCAATTTGGTATCAAGAGCCAAGGTTTTTCTCCAATTTCGTAATTGTTGGGAGATCTAGGTTTCAAAAAAAAAATACTATTCACGAGTTACTGTTCACGGGTTACTGTTCACGGGGGTATCGTTCATCGGCACTGTTCACGCCCTATTCATCAAAAAAAATTCAGATTTTTCTTATGGCTACGGATGAATTGCTCAGAAAATTACTTGGAAAATTGGATGAGATTGATAAACGTACTCAAAAGCTTGCTAATTCAACGGAATCGAGGTTTGATGAATTGGATAAAATTTTAGTTAAGGTGAAAGATAGTGATGAAGTCTATGATCCTGGTATAGAGCTTGGTTATTTTACAGGTTTGGGTAGCATAGATGATTTTGTTGAATGGGTTACACAAGTCGACAAGATTTCTGCTTATACAGGTTGGACTGAGATGAGAATATTCAAGATTGCAGCGCTTAAACTTACAAAGAAAGCAGGCTTGTGGTTTGATAATCTAAACACAAAAAGAGTTAGATCTGGAAAAGAAAAGATTATGACTTGGATATCTCTGAAGAAGAAACTTTGTGCAAAATTTATTCCTTTGCATTATAAATTCGAATGTATAATGAAGATGGCATCCCTCTCTCAAGGTACTATGAGTGTTTCTGAGTATACTTCTGAATTTTATAGATTGTGCCTTATTTGTGACTTGGAGGAGACAGAAATAATTAAAATTGGAAGATTTATTTGTGGATTGAATTTTCCTATTTATCGAAAGGTTAAATCAAGTCCATATATCTCGTTTAATGATGTATGCAATCTTGCTTTGGAATTTGAATCTTTTCAACAAGACGAGAAATTGAAGTCTTCCCTTCACGAGTTTACTCTTTCAAAAGAAACTAAAGAAGAAGACTTTGTCAGTGTGGAGAATGTCACGGATCTTGTTGTTGATTACCATGTGTTACATGTGGCGACTACATCAAGTTTGGATGAAAAGGATGAACCAGTTACAAAAGAAGCTATAATAGAGAAGCATGAAGAAACACAGTCACTTGTTGAGAAAGTCTTGGTTGTTGAAAAAGATCAGATAGATGCATCTCCTAAATTTATGCATGACGACATTGTTGAAGGACAAGAGATACTAAAGGAGAAGTTTGAAACTAAAGAGGTTGTGGACAAGGAAAACAACATCATCCAAGTGGAACACATTGATTTTTTTGGGCTAGAGAACTTGTTGAATGCACCTATCTCATCAAACTATCTTATTCTTTCGAGTTTACTTCCAAAGATATTGCTGATGGAATTGAAATTTAAGGCTTTCAAGTTCTACGAGAAATCACCTCGTTATGTGCTTATTCTTAAATACTTTAGAACTCGAGGACGAGTTTTCTTCAAAGGAGAGGATAATGATGAGGATCAAAGAATGAATATGTTAATTTGGATTTGGTTATGCGTACTTGTGGTGATGTTAAATTGGAGAGGATGCAAACATTGGTTATGAAGCTTACTTGGACAACAAGGAATAAAGGAGCGATGCATGAAGTTGGACAAGTAGCTGATTATTATATAATTATTAATTAGAATTTTGCTTGCAAGTTTTTACCTTTCACTTGAAAGGGTTTTTCTTGTTTTAAGCACTTAGGATTTTATTTTCCTATTTGGATTTGGTTTTTGTCTTTTTTCTATTCGGGTTTGATTTTTAAATTTGTTTCCTGGAAGGATTCATATATTGGCTAATTCAAGCTGATATTGGATTTCTCTTGAAATCCTATAGGGTTTGGGTTATTGTCTAAGCCTATAAATACTCCTCTCATGTAATCTTTTGGAGACAATAGATGATATAAAACTTTTGTTTTGAGATAAACTATGAGTAGTTTTTCTTCCCTCTAAACTTCAATTACTGGATTGTTTTGAAGGTTAGATTCGAATTACTTAGTTTCTGGATTGATCTAAGCAATTTGAGATTCAAATTCACGTTTCTGGATTGATCGTGTTATTTTGAAATATCCTCTTCTTCTCCCTTTTCTTCTTCTTCTTTCTTTATTTGTGGAGAGATCCACATCAATTTGGTATCAAGAGCCAAGGTTTTTCTCCAATTTCGTAATTGTTGGGAGATCTAGGTTTCAAAAAAAAATATACTATTCACGAGTTACTGTTCACGGGGGTACTGTTCCCAGTACTGTTCATAGGCACTGTTCACGGGCACTGTTGATCGGCACTGTTCACGCCCTATTCATCAAAAAAAATTCAACTTTTTCTTATGCCTACGGATGAATTGCTCAGAAAATTACTTGGAAAATTGGATGAGATTGATAAACGTACTCAAAAGCTTGCTAATTCAACGGAATCGAGGTTTGATGAATTGGATAAAATTTTAGTTAAGGTGAAAGATAGTGATGAAGTCTATGATCCTGGTATAGAGCTTGGTTATTTTACAGGTTTGGGTAGCATAGATGATTTCGTTGAATGGGTTACACAAGTCGACAAGATTTCTGCTTATACAGGTTGGACTGAGATGAGAATATTCAAGATTGCAGCGCTTAAACTTACAAAGAAAGCAGGCTTGTGGTTTGATAATCTAAACACAAAAAGAGTTAGATCTGGAAAAGAAAAGATTATGACTTGGATATCTCTGAAGAAGAAACTTCGTACAAAATTTATTCCTTTGCATTATAAATTCGAATGTATAATGAAGATGGCATCCCTCTCTCAACGTACTATGAGTGTTTCTGAGTATACTTCTGAATTTTATAGATTGCGCCTTATTTGTGACTTGGAGGAGACAGAAATAATTAAAATTGGAAGATTTATTCGTGGATTGAATTTGCCTATTTATCGAAAGGTTAAATCAAGTCCATATATCTCGTTTAATGATGTATGCAATCTTGCTTTGGAATTTGAATATTTTCAACAAGACGAGAAATTGAAGTCTTCCCTTCACTAGTTTACTCTTTCAAAAGAAACTAAAGAAGAAGACTTTGTCAGTGTGGAGAATGTCGCGGATCTTGTTGTTGATTATCATGTGTTACATGTGGCGACTACATCAAGTTTGGATGAAAAGGATGAACCAGTTACAAAAGAAGTTATAATAGAGAAGCATGAAGAAAGACAGTCACTTGTTGAGAAAGTCTTGGTTGTTGAAAAAGATCAGATAGATGCATCTCCTAAATTTGTGCATGACGACATTGTTGAAGGACAAGAGATACTAAAGGAGAAGTTTGAAACTAAAGAGGTTGTGGACAAGGAAAACAACATCATCCAAGTGGAACACATTGATTTTTTTGGGCTAGAGAACTTGTTGAATGCACCTATCTCATCAAACTATCTTATTCTTTCAAGTTTACTTCCAAAGATATTGCTGATGGAATTGAAATTTAAGGCTTTCAAGTTCTAAGAGAAATTACCTCGTTATGTGCTTATTCTTAAATACTTTAGAACTCGAGGACGAGTTTTCTTCAAAGGAGAGGAGAATGATGAGGATCAAGGAATGAATATGTTAATTTGGATTTGGTTATGCGTACTTGTGGTGATGTTCAATTGGAGAGGATGCAAACATTGGTTATGAAGTTTACTTGGACAACAAGGAATAAAGGAGCGATGCATGAAGTTGGACAAGTAGCTGATTATTATATAATTATTAATTAGAATTTTGCTTGCAAGTTTTTACCTTTCACTTGAAAGGGTTTTTCTTGTTTTAAGCACTTAGGATTTTATTTTCCTATTTGGATTTGGTTTTTGTCTTTTTTCTATTCGGGTTTGATTTTGAAATTTGTTTCCTGGAAGGATTCATATATTGGCTAATTCAAGCTGATATTGGATTTCTCTTGGAATCCTATAGGGTTTGGGTTATTGTCTAAGCCTATAAATACTCCTCTCATGTAATCTTTTGGAGACAATAGATGATATAAAACTTTTGTTTTGAGATAAACTATGAGTAGTTTTTCTTCCCTCTAAACTTCAATTACTGGATTGTTTTGAAGGTTAGATTCGAATTACTTAGTTTCTGGATTGATCTAAGCAATTTGAGATTCAAAATTCACGTTTCTGGATTGATCGTGTTATTTTGAAATATCCTCTTCTTCTCCCTTTTCTTCTTTTTCTTTTCTTTCTCTGTGGAGAGATCCACATCAATTAATGATGAGGATCAAGGAATGAATATGTTAATTTGGATTTGGTTATGCGTACTTGTGGTGATGTTCAATTGGAGAGGATGCAAACATTGGTTATGAAGCTTACTTACAACAAGGAATAAAGGAGCGATGCATGAAGTTGGACAAGTAGCTGATTATTATATAATTATTAATTAGAATTTTGCTTGCAAGTTTTTACCTTTCACTTGAAAGGGTTTTTCTTGTTTTAAGCACTTAGGATTTTATTTTCCTATTTGGATTTGGTTTTTGTCTTTTTTCTATTCGGGTTTGATTTTTAAATTTGTTTCCTGGAAGGATTCATATATTGGCTAATTCAAGCTGATATTGGATTTCTCTTGGAATCCTATAGGGTTTGGGTTATTGTCTAAGCCTATAAATACTCCTCTCATGTAATCTTTTGGAGACAATAGATGATATAAAATTTTTGTTTTGAGATAAACTGTGAGTAGTTTTTTTCCCTCTAAACTTCAATTACTGGATTGTTTTGAAGGTTAGATTCGAATTACTTAGTTTCTGGATTGATCTAAGCAATTTGAGATTCAAAGTTCACGTTTCTGGATTGATCGTGTTATTTTGAAATATCCTCCTCTTATCCCTTTTCTTCTTCTTCTTTCTTTATTTGTGGAGAGATCCACATCACTTGCCATCATATATTGGTACAATTAACATGTTAACATCATGTACATACAATTAGAAATCCTTTACCACCTCTTAGTGCCACATATACGAGTCAATTTTGTTCCACATTTTGGTTCTAATTAACCATGTAAGTCACTTTTCACCATATTAGAGTCATTTTGCACCCTATATGAGTCATTTTCCACAATCTATTTGTATAATTAACATGTTAACATCATATACATCTAATTTGATATCCTTTTACCACCTCTTAGTTCCACTTTTATACAGGTCAATTTTGTTCCACATTTTGGTTCTAATCAACCATGTAAGTCACTTTGCACCTTATAAGAGTCACTTGCCATCATATATTGGTACAATTAACATGTTAACATCATGTACATGCAATTAGAAATCCTTTTACCACCTCTTAGTGCCACATTCATACAAGTCAATTTTGCTCCACATTTTGGTTCTAATTAACCATGTAAGTCACTTTTTACCATATTAGAGTCATTTTGCACCCTATATGATTCACTTTCCACAATCTATTTGTATAATTAACATGTTAACATCATATACATCCAATTTGATATCCTTTTACCACCTCTTAGTTCCACTTTCATACAGGTCAATTTTGTTCCACATTTTGGTTCTAATCAACCATGTAAGTCACTTTTCAACATATTAGAGTCACTTTGCACCCTATAAGAGTCACTTTCCACCATACATATAACAAATAAAATGTTAACATTATATACATCCAATTTGACATCCTTTTACCATCTATTAATGTCACTTTCATACAAGTTAATTTTGTTCCACATTTTGGCTCTAATCAACCATTTAAGTCACTCTACACCGTATTAGAGTCACTTTGCACCCTATAAGAGTCAGTTGTCACCATATATTGATACAGTTAACATGTTAACATCATGTACATGCAATTAGACATCCTTTAACCATCTCTTGGTACCCATTTCCTACAAGTTAATTTTGGGCCACATTTTGGCTTTAATCAATCATGTAAGTGACTTCTCACTATATTAGAGTCACTTTGCACCTTATAAGAGTCAGTTGCCATCATATATTGGTAAAATTAACATGTTAACATCATGTACATACAATTACAAATCATTTACCACCTCTTAGTGCCACATTCATACGAGTAAATTTTGTTCCACATTTTGGTTCTAATTAACCATGTAAATTACTTTTCACCATATTAGAGTCACTTTGCAGCCTATAAGAGTCACTTTCTGCCATATATATAACAATTAACATGTTAACATCATATACATCCAATTTGACATCCTTTTACCACCTATTAATGCTACTTTCATACAAGTTAATTTTGTTCTACATTTTAGCTCTAATCAACCATGTAAGTCACTTTTCTACATATTAGAGTCACTTTGCATACTATAAGAGTCACTTTCCACCATATATTGATACAATTAACATGTTAACATCATGTACATGCAATTAGACATCCTTTAACCACCTCTTGGTACCCTTTTCGTACAAGTCAATTTTTGGGCCACATTTTGGCTCTAATCAATCATGTAAGTGACTTCTCACCATATAAGAGTCACTTTGCACCTTATAAGAGTCACTTGCCATCATATATTGGTACAATTAACATGTTAACATCATGTACATACAATTAGAAATCCTTTACCGCCTCTTAAAGCCACATTCATACGAGTCAATTTTGTTCCACAATTTGGTTCTAATTAACCATGTAAGTCACTTTTCACCATATTAGAGTCATTTTGCACCCTATATGAGTCACTTTCCACAATCTATTTGTATAATTAACATGTTAACAACATATACATCCAATTTGATATCCTTTTACCATCTCTTAGTTCCACTTTCATACAGGTCAATTTTGTTCCACATTTTGGTTCTAATCAACCATGTAAGTCACTTTTCACCATATTAGAGTCACTTTGCACCCTATAAGAGTCACTTTCCACCATACATACAACAATTAACATGTTAACATTATATACATCCAATTTGACATCCTTTTACCACCTATTAATGTCACTTTCATACAAGTTAATTGTGTTCCACATTTTGGCTCTAATCAACCATATAAGTCAATTTTCACCATATTAGAGTCACTTTGCACCCTATAAGAGTCACTTTCACCATATATTGATACAATTAACATGTTAACATCATGTACATGCAATTAGACATCCTTTAACCACCTCTTGGTACCCCTTTCCTACAAGTTAATTTTCGGCCACATTTTGGCTCTTATCAATCATGTAAGTGACTTCTCACCATATTAGAGTCACTTTGCACCTTATAAGAGTCACTTGCCATCATATATTGGTACAATTAACATGTTAACATCATGTACATGCAATTAGAAATCCTTTACCACCTCTTAGTGCCACATTCATACGAGTCAATTTTGTTCCACATTTTGGTTCTAATTAACCATGTAAGTCACTTTTCACCATATTAGAGTCATTTTGCACCCTATATGAGTCACTTTCCACAATCTATTTGTATAATTAACATGTTAACATCATATACATCCAATTTGACATCCTTTTGCCACCTCTTAGTTCCACTTTCATACAGGTCAATTTTGTTCCACATTTTGGTTCTAATCGACCATGTAAGTCACTTTTCAACATATTAGAGTCACTTTGCACCCTATAAGAGTCACTTTCCACCATACATACAACAATTAACATGTTAACATTATATACATCCAATTTGACATCCTTTTACCACCTATTAATGTCACTTTCATACAAGTTAATTTTGTTCCACATTTTGGCTCTAATCAACCATTTAAGTCACTCTTCACCGTATTAGAGTCACTTTGCACCCTATAAGAGTCAGTTGTCACCATATATTGATACAATTAACATGTTAACATCATGTACATGCAATTAGACATCCTTTAACCACCTCTTGGTACCCATTTCCTACAAGTTAATTTTGGGCAACATTTTGGCTCTAATCAATCATGTAAGTGACTTCTCACTATATTAGAGTCACTTTGCACCTTATAAGAGTCACTTGCCATCAAATATTGGTAAAATTAACATGTTAACATCATGTACATACAATTAGAAATCCTTTACCACCTCTTAGTGCCACATTCATACGAGTCAATTTTGTTCCACATTTTGGTTCTAATTAACCATGTAAATCACTTTTCACCATATTATAGTCACTTTGCACCCTATAAGAGTCATTTTCCGCCATATATATAACAATTAACATGTTAACATCATATACATCCAATTTGACATCCTTTTACCACCTATTAATGCTACTTTCATACAAGTTAATTTTGTTCTACATTTTAGCTCTAATCAACCATGTAAGTCACTTTTCTACATATTAGAGTCACTTTGCATACTATAAGAGTCACTTTCCACCATATATTGATACAATTAACATGTTAACATCATGTACATGCAATTAGACATCCTTTAACCACCTCTTGGTACCCTTTTCGTACAAGTCAATTTTTGGCCACATTTTGGCTCTAATCAATCATGTAAGTGACTTCTCACCATATAAGAGTCACTTTGCACCTTATAAGAGTCACTTGCCATCATATATTGGTACAATTAACATGTTAACATCATGTACATACAATTAGAAATCCTTTACCACCTCTTAAAGCCACATTCATACGAGTCAATTTTGTTCCACAATTTGGTTCTAATTAACCATGTAAGTCACTTTTCACCATATTAGAGTCATTTTGCACCCTATATGAGTCACTTTCCACAATCTATTTGTATAATTAACATGTTAACAACATATACATCCAATTTGATATCCTTTTACCATCTCTTAGTTCCACTTTCATACAGGTCAATTTTGTTCCACATTTTGGTTCTAATCAACCATGTAAGTCACTTTTCACCATATTAGACTCACTTTGCACCCTATAAGAGTCACTTTCCACCATACATACAACAATTAACATGTTAACATTATATACATCCAATTTGACATCCTTTTACCACCTATTAATGTCACTTTCATACAAGTTAATTTTGTTCCACATTTTGGCTCTAATCAACCATGTAAGTCAATTTTCACCATATTAGAGTCACTTTGCACCCTATAAGAGTCACTTTCACCATATATTGATACAATTAACATGTTAACATCATGTACATGCAATTAGACATCCTTTAACCACCTCTTGGTACCCCTTTCCTACAAGTTAATTTTCGGCCACATTTTGGCTCTTATCAATCATGTAAGTGACTTCTCACCATATTAGAGTCACTTTGCACCTTATAAGAGTCACTTGCCATCATATATTGGTACAATTAACATGTTAACATCATGTACATGCAATTAGAAATCCTTTACCACCTCTTAGTGCCACATTCATATGAGTCAATTTTGTTCCACATTTTGGTTCTAATTAACCATGTAAGTCACTTTTCACCATATTAGAGTCATTTTGCACCCTATATGAGTCACTTTCCACAATCTATTTGTATAATTAACATGTTAACATCATATACATCCAATTTGATATCCTTTTGCCACCTCTTAGTTCCACTTTCATACAGGTCAATTTTGTTCCACATTTTGGTTCTAATCGACCATGCAAGTCACTTTTCAACATATTAGAGTCACTTTGCACCCTATAAGAGTCACTTTCCACCATACATACAACAATTAACATGTTAACATTATATACATCCAATTTGACATCCTTTTACCACCTATTAATGTCACTTTCATACAAGTTAATTTTGTTCCACATTTTGGCTCTAATCAACCATTAAGTCACTCTTCACCGTATTAGAGTCACTTTGCACCCTATAAGACTCAGTTGTCACCATATATTGATACAATTAACATGTTAACATCATGTACATGCAATTAGACATTCTTTAACCACCTCTTGGTACCCATTTCCTACAAGTTAATTTTGGGCAACATTTTGGCTCTAATCAATCATGTATGTGACTTCTCACTATATTAGAGTCACTTTGCACCTTATAAGAGTCACTTGCCATCATATATTGGTAAAATTAACATGTTAACATCATGTACATACAATTAGAAATCCTTTACCACCTCTTAGTGCCACATTCATACGAGTCAATTTTGTTCCACATTTTGGTTCTAATTAACCATGTAAATCACTTTTCACCATATTAGAGTCACTTTGCACCCTATAAGAGTCATTTTCCGCCATATATATAACAATTAACATGTTAACATCATATACATCCAATTTGACATCCTTTTACCACCTATTAATGCTACTTTCATACAAGTTAATTTTGTTCTACATTTTAGCTCTAATCAACCATGTAAGTCACTTTTCTACATATTAGAGTCACTTTGCATACTATAAGAGTCACTTTCCACCATATATTGATACAATTAACATGTTAACATCATGTACATGCAATTAGACATCCTTTAACCACCTCTTGGTACCCTTTTCGTGCAAGTCAATTTTTGGCCACATTTTGGCTCTAATCAATCATGTAAGTGACTTCTCACCATATAAAAGTCACTTTGCACCTTATAAGAGTCACTTGCCATCATATATTGGTACAATTAACATGTTAACATCATGTACATACTATTAGAAATCCTTTACCACCTCTTAGTGCCACATTTATACGAGTCAATTTTGTTCCACATTTTGGTTCTAATTAACCATGTAAGTCACTTTTCACCATATTAGAGTCATTTTGCACCCTATATGAGTCACTTTCCACAATCTATTTGTATAATTAACATGTTAATATCATATACATCCAATTTGATATCCTTTTACCACCTCTTAGTTCCACTTTCATACAGCTCAATTTTGTTCCACATTTTGGTTCTAATCAACCATGTAAGTCACTTTTCACCATATTAGAGTCACTTTGCGCCCTATAAGAGTCACTTTCCACCATACATACAACAATTAACATGTTAACATTATATACATCCAATTTGACATCCTTTTACCACCTATTAATGTCACTTTCATACAAGTTAATTTTGTTCTACATTTTGGCTCTAATCAACCATGTAAGTCAATTTTCACCATATTTGAGTCACTTTGCACCCTATAAGAGTCACTTTCACCATATATTGATACAATTAACATGTTAACATCATGTACATGCAATTAGACATCCTTTAACCACCTCTTGGTACCCCTTTCCTACAAGTTAATTTTCGGCCACATTTTGGCTCTTATCAATCATATAAGTGACTTCTCACCATATTAGAGTCACTTTGCACCTTATAAGAGTCACTTGCCATCATATATTGGTAGAATTAACATGTTCACATCATAAACATGCAATTTGATATCCTTTTACCACCTATTAATGCCACTTTCAAACAAGTTAATTTTGTTCCACATTTTGGCTCTAATCAACCATTTAAGTCACTCTTCACCATATTAGAGTCACTTTGCACCCTATAAGAGTCACTTTCACCATATATTGATACAATTAACATGTTAATATCATGTACATGCAATTAGACATCCTTTAACCACCTCTTGGTACCCCTTTCCTACAAGTTAATTTTCGGCCACATTTTGGCTCTTATCAATCATGTAAGTGACTTCTCACCATATTAGAGTCACTTTGCACCTTATAAGAGTCACTTGCCATCATATATTGGTACAATTAACATGTTAACATCATGTACATGCAATTAGAAATCCTTTACCACCTCTTAGTGCCACATTCATACGAGTCAATTTTGTTCCACATTTTGGTTCTAATTAACCATGTAAGTCACTTTTCACCATATTAGAGTCATTTTGCACCCTATATGAGTCACTTTCCACAATCTATTTGTATAATTAACATGTTAACATCATATACATCCAATTTGATATCCTTTTACCACCTCTTAGTTCCACTTTCATACAGGTCAATTTGTTCCACATTTTTGTTCTAATCAACCATGTAAGTCACTTTTCAACATATTAGAGTCACTTTGCACCCTATAAGAGTCACTTTCCACCATACATACAACAATTAACATGTTAACATTATATACATCCAATTTGACATCCTTTTACCACCTATTAATGTCACTTTCATACAAGTTAATTTTGTTCCACATTTTGGCTCTAATCAACCATTTAAGTCACTCTTCACCGTATTAGAGTCACTTTGCACACTATAAGAGTCAGTTGTCACCATATATTGATACAATTAACATGTTAACATCATGTACATGCAATTAGACATCCTTTAACCACCTCTTGGTACCCATTTCCTACAAGTTAATTTTGGGCCACATTTTGGCTCTAATCAATCATGTAAGTGACTTCTCACTATATTAGAGTCACTTTGCACCTTATAAGAGTCACTTGCCATCATATATTGGTAAAATAAACATGTTAACATCATGTACATACAATTAGAAATCCTTTACCACCTCTTAGTGCCACATTCATACGAGTCTATTTTGTTCCACATTTTGGTTCTAATTAACCATGTAAATCACTTTTCACCATATTAGAGTCACTTTGCACCCTATAAGAGTCACTTTCCGCCATATATATAACAATTAACATGTTAACATCATATACAACCAATTTGACATCCTTTTACCACCTATTAATGCTACTTTCATACAAGTTAATTTTGTTCTACATTTTAGCTCTAATCAACCATGTAAGTCTTTTTTCTACATATTAGAGTCACTTTGCATCCTATAAGAGTCACTTTCCACCATATATTGATACAATTAACATGTTAACATCATGTACATGCAATTAGACATCCTTTAACCACCTCTTGGTACCCTTTTCGTACAAGTCAATTTTTGGCCACATTTTGGCTCTAATCAATCATGTAAGTGACTTCTCACCATATTAGAGTCACTTTGCACCTTATAAGAGTCACTTGCCATCATATATTGGTAGAATTAACATGTTCACATCATAAACATGCAATTTGATATCCTTTTACCACCTATTAATGCCACTTTCAAACAAGTTAATTTTGTTCCACATTTTGGCTCTAATCAACCATTTAAGTCACTCTTCACCATATTAGAGTCACTTTGCACCCTATAAGAGTCACTTTCACCATATATTGATACAATTAACATGTTAATATCATGTACATGCAATTAGACATCCTTTAACCACCTCTTGGTACCCCTTTCCTACAAGTTAATTTTCGGCCACATTTTGGCTCTTATCAATCATGTAAGTGACTTCTCACCATATTAGAGTCACTTTGCACCTTATAAGAGTCACTTGCCATCATATATTGGTACAATTAACATGTTAACATCATGTACATGCAATTAGAAATCCTTTACCACCTCTTAGTGCCACATTCATACGAGTCAATTTTGTTCCACATTTTGGTTCTAATTAACCATGTAAGTCACTTTTCACCATATTAGAGTCATTTTGCACCCTATATGAGTCACTTTCCACAATCTATTTGTATAATTAACATGTTAACATCATATACATCCAATTTGATATCCTTTTACCACCTCTTAGTTCCACTTTCATACAGGTCAATTTGTTCCACATTTTTGTTCTAATCAACCATGTAAGTCACTTTTCAACATATTAGAGTCACTTTGCACCCTATAAGAGTCACTTTCCACCATACATACAACAATTAACATGTTAACATTATATACATCCAATTTGACATCCTTTTACCACCTATTAATGTCACTTTCATACAAGTTAATTTTGTTCCACATTTTGGCTCTAATCAACCATTTAAGTCACTCTTCACCGTATTAGAGTCACTTTGCACACTATAAGAGTCAGTTGTCACCATATATTGATACAATTAACATGTTAACATCATGTACATGCAATTAGACATCCTTTAACCACCTCTTGGTACCCATTTCCTACAAGTTAATTTTGGGCCACATTTTGGCTCTAATCAATCATGTAAGTGACTTCTCACTATATTAGAGTCACTTTGCACCTTATAAGAGTCACTTGCCATCATATATTGGTAAAATAAACATGTTAACATCATGTACATACAATTAGAAATCCTTTACCACCTCTTAGTGCCACATTCATACGAGTCTATTTTGTTCCACATTTTGGTTCTAATTAACCATGTAAATCACTTTTCACCATATTAGAGTCAATTTGCACCCTATAAGAGTCACTTTCCGCCATATATATAACAATTAACATGTTAACATCATATACAACCAATTTGACATCCTTTTACCACCTATTAATGCTACTTTCATACAAGTTAATTTTGTTCTACATTTTAGCTCTAATCAACCATGTAAGTCTTTTTTCTACATATTAGAGTCACTTTGCATCCTATAAGAGTCACTTTCCACCATATATTGATACAATTAACATGTTAACATCATGTACATGCAATTAGACATCCTTTAACCACCTCTTGGTACCCTTTTCGTACAAGTCAATTTTTGGCCACATTTTGGCTCTAATCAATCATGTAAGTGACTTCTCACCATATTAGAGTCACTTTGCACCTTATAAGAGTCACTTGCCATCATATATTAGTAGAATTAACATGTTCACATCATAAACATGCAATTTGATATCCTTTTACCACCTATTAATGCCACTTTCAAACAAGTTAATTTTGTTCCACATTTTGGCTCTAATCAACCATTTAAGTCACTCTTCACCATATTAGAGTCACTTTGCACCCTATAAGAGTCAGTTGTCACCATATATTGATACAATTAACATGTTAACATCATGTACATGCAATTAGACATCCTTTAACCACCTCTTGGTACCCATTTCCTACAAGTTAATTTTTGGCCACATTTTGGCTCTAATCAATCATGTAAGTGACTTCTCACTATATTAGAGTCACTTTGCACCTTATAAGAGTCACTTGCCAACATATATTGGTGCAATTAACATGTTAACATCATGTACATGCAATTAGAAATCCTTTTACCACCTCTTAGTGCCACATTCATACAAGTCAATTTTGATCCACATTTTGGTTCTAATTAACCATGTAAGTCACTTTTCACCATATTAGAGTCATTTTGCACCCTATATGATTCACTTTCCACAATCTATTAGTATAATTAACATGTTAACATCATATACATCCAATTTGACATCTTTTTACCACCTCTTAGTTATAATTTCATACATGTCAATTTTGTTCCACATTTTGGTTCTAATCAACCATGTAAATCACTTTTCACCATATTAGAGTCACTTTGCACCCTATAAGAGTCACTTTCCACCATATATATAACAATTAACATGTTAACATCATATACATCCAATTTGACATCCTTTTACCACCTATTAATGCTACTTTCATACAAGTTAATTTTGTTCCACATTTTAGCTCTAATCAACCATGTCACTTTTCAACATATTAGAGTCGCTTTGCATCCTATAAGAGTCACTTTCCACCATAATTGATACAATTAACATGTTAACATCATGTACATGCAATTAGACATCCTTTAACCACCTCTTGGTACCCATTTCCTACAAGTTAATTTTGGGCCACATTTTGGCTCTAATCAATCATATAAGTGACTTCTCACTATATTAGAGTCACTTTGCACCTTATAAGAGTCACTTGCCATCATATATTGGTACAATTATCATGTTCACATCATGTACATGCAATTAGAAATCATTTTACCACCTCTTAGTGCCACATTCATACAAGTCAATTTTGGTCCACATTTTGGTTCTAATTAACCATGTAAGTCACTTTTCACCATATTAGAGTCATTTTGCACCCTATATGATTCACTTTCCACAATCTATTAGTATAATTAACATGTTAACATCATATACATCCAATTTGACATTTTTTTACCACCTCTTAGTTAAAATTTCATACAGATCAATTTTGTTCCACATTTTCGTTCTAATCAACCATGTAAATCACTTTTCACCATATTAGAGTCACTTTGCACCCTAGAAGAGTCACTTTCCGCCATATATATAACAATTAACATGTTAACATCATATACATCCAATCTGACATTCTTTTACCACCTATTAATGCTACTTTCATACAAGTTAATTTTGTTCCACATTTTAGCTCTAATCAACCATGTAAGTCACTTTTCAACATATTAGAGTCACTTTGCATCCTATAAGAGTCACTTTCCACCATATATTGGTACAATTAACATGTTAACATCATGTACATGCAATTAGACATCCTTTAACCACCTCTTGGTACCCATTTCCTAAAAGTTAATTTTGGGCCACATTTTGGCTCTAATCAATCATATAAGTGACTTCTCACTATATTAGAGTCACTTTGCACCTTATAAGAGTCACTTGCCATCATATATTGGTACAATTAACATGTTCACATCATGTACATGCAATTAGAAATCATTTTACCACCTCTTAGTGCCACATTCATACAAGTCAATTTTGGTCCACATTTTGGTTCTAATTAACCATGTAAGTCACTTTTCACCATATTAGAGTCATTTTGCACCCTATATGATTCACTTTCCACAATCTATTAGTATAATTAACATGTTAACATCATATACATCCAATTTGACATTTTTTTACCACCTCTTAGTTAAAATTTCATACAGATCAATTTTGTTCCACATTTTCGTTCTAATCAACCATGTAAATCACTTTTCACCATATTAGAGTCACTTTGCACCCTAGAAGAGTCACTTTCCGCCATATATATAACAATTAACATGTTAACATCATATACATCCAATCTGACATTCTTTTACCACCTATTAATGCTACTTTCATACAAGTTAATTTTGTTCCACATTTTAGCTCTAATCAACCATGTAAGTCACTTTTCAACATATTAGAGTCACTTTGCATCCTATAAGAGTCACTTTCCACCATATATTGGTACAATTAACATGTTAACATCATGTACATGCAATTAGACATCCTTTAACCACCTCTTGGTACCCATTTCCTACAAGTTAATTTTGGGCCACATTTTGGCTCTAATCAATCATATAAGTGACTTCTCACTATATTAGAGTCACTTTGCACCTTATAAGAGTCACTTGCCATCATATATTGGTACAATTAACATGTTCACATCATGTACATGTAATTAGAAATCCTTTTACCATCTCTTAGTGCCACATTCATATGAGTCAATTTTGTTCCACATTTTGGTTCTAATTAACCATGTAAGTCACTTTTCACCATATTAGAGTCATTTTGCACCCTATATGAGTCACTTTCCACAATCTATTTGTATAATTAACATGTTAACATCATATACATCCAATTTGATATCCTTTTGCCACCTCTTAGTTCCACTTTCATACAGGTCAATTTTGTTCCACATTTTGGTTCTAATCGACCATGCAAGTCACTTTTCAACATATTAGAGTCACTTTGCACCCTATAAGAGTCACTTTCCACCATACATACAACAATTAACATGTTAACATTATATACATCCAATTTGACATCCTTTTACCACCTATTAATGTCACTTTCATACAAGTTAATTTTGTTCCACATTTTGGCTCTAATCAACCATTTAAGTCACTCTTCACCGTATTAGAGTCACTTTGCACCCTATAAGACTCAGTTGTCACCATATATTGATACAATTAACATGTTAACATCATGTACATGCAATTAGACATTCTTTAACCACCTCTTGGTACCCATTTCCTACAAGTTAATTTTGGGCAACATTTTGGCTCTAATCAATCATGTATGTGACTTCTCACTATATTAGAGTCACTTTGCACCTTATAAGAGTCACTTGCCATCATATATTGGTAAAATTAACATGTTAACATCATGTACATACAATTAGAAATCCTTTACCACCTCTTAGTGCCACATTCATACGAGTCAATTTTGTTCCACATTTTGGTTCTAATTAACCATGTAAATCACTTTTCACCATATTAGAGTCACTTTGCACCCTATAAGAGTCATTTTCCGCCATATATATAACAATTAACATGTTAACATCATATACATCCAATTTGACATCCTTTTACCACCTATTAATGCTACTTTCATACAAGTTAATTTTGTTCTACATTTTAGCTCTAATCAACCATGTAAGTCACTTTTCTACATATTAGAGTCACTTTGCATACTATAAGAGTCACTTTCCACCATATATTGATACAATTAACATGTTAACATCATGTACATGCAATTAGACATCCTTTAACCACCTCTTGGTACCCTTTTCGTGCAAGTCAATTTTTGGCCACATTTTGGCTCTAATCAATCATGTAAGTGACTTCTCACCATATAAAAGTCACTTTGCACCTTATAAGAGTCACTTGCCATCATATATTGGTACAATTAACATGTTAACATCATGTACATACTATTAGAAATCCTTTACCACCTCTTAGTGCCACATTTATACGAGTCAATTTTGTTCCACATTTTGGTTCTAATTAACCATGTAAGTCACTTTTCACCATATTAGAGTCATTTTGCACCCTATATGAGTCACTTTCCACAATCTATTTGTATAATTAACATGTTAATATCATATACATCCAATTTGATATCCTTTTACCACCTCTTAGTTCCACTTTCATACAGCTCAATTTTGTTCCACATTTTGGTTCTAATCAACCATGTAAGTCACTTTTCACCATATTAGAGTCACTTTGCGCCCTATAAGAGTCACTTTCCACCATACATACAACAATTAACATGTTAACATTATATACATCCAATTTGACATCCTTTTACCACCTATTAATGTCACTTTCATACAAGTTAATTTTGTTCTACATTTTGGCTCTAATCAACCATGTAAGTCAATTTTCACCATATTTGAGTCACTTTGCACCCTATAAGAGTCACTTTCACCATATATTGATACAATTAACATGTTAACATCATGTACATGCAATTAGACATCCTTTAACCACCTCTTGGTACCCCTTTCTACAAGTTAATTTTCGGCCACATTTTGGCTCTTATCAATTATATAAGTGACTTCTCACCATATTAGAGTCACTTTGCACCTTATAAGAGTCACTTGCCATCATATATTGGTAGAATTAACATGTTCACATCATAAACATGCAATTTGATATCCTTTTACCACCTATTAATGCCACTTTCAAAAAGTTAATTTTGTTCCACATTTGGCTCTAATCAACCATTTAAGTCACTCTTCACCATATTAGAGTCACTTTGCACCCTATAAGAGTCACTTTCACCATATATTGATACAATTAACATGTTAATATCATGTACATGCAATTAGACATCCTTTAACCACCTCTTGGTACCCCTTTCCTACAAGTTAATTTTCGGCCACATTTTGGCTCTTATCAATCATGTAAGTGACTTCTCACCATATTAGAGTCACTTTGCACCTTATAAGAGTCACTTGCCATCATATATTGGTACAATTAACATGTTAACATCATGTACATGCAATTAGAAATCCTTTACCACCTCTTAGTGCCACATTCATACGAGTCAATTTTGTTCCACATTTTGGTTCTAATTAACCATGTAAGTCACTTTTCACCATATTAGAGTCATTTTGCCACCCTATATGAGTCACTTTCCACAATCTATTGTATAATTAACATGTTAACATCATATACATCCAATTTGATATCCTTTTACCACCTCTTAGTTCCACTTTCATACAGGTCAATTTGTTCCACATTTTTGTTCTAATCAACCATGTAAGTCACTTTTCAACATATTAGAGTCACTTTGCACCCTATAAGAGTCACTTTCCACCATACATACAACAATTAACATGTTAACATTATATACATCCAATTTGACATCCTTTTACCACCTATTAATGTCACTTTCATACAAGTTAATTTTGTTCCACATTTTGGCTCTAATCAACCATTTAAGTCACTCTTCACCGTATTAGAGTCACTTTGCACACTATAAGAGTCAGTTGTCACCATATATTGATACAATTAACATGTTAACATCATGTACATGCAATTAGACATCCTTTAACCACCTCTTGGTACCCATTTCCTACAAGTGACTTCTCACTATATTAGAGTCACTTTGCACCTTATAAGAGTCACTTGCCATCATATATTGGTAAAATAAACATGTTAACATCATGTACATACAATTAGAAATCCTTTACCACCTCTTAGTGCCACATTCATACGAGTCTATTTTGTTCCACATTTTGGTTCTAATTAACCATGTAAATCACTTTTCACCATATTAGAGTCACTTTGCACCCTATAAGAGTCACTTTCCGCCATATATATAACAATTAACATGTTAACATCATATACAACCAATTTGACATCCTTTTACCACCTATTAATGCTACTTTCATACAAGTTAATTTTGTTCTACATTTTAGCTCTAATCAACCATGTAAGTCTTTTTCTACATATTAGAGTCACTTTGCATCCTATAAGAGTCACTTTCCACCATATATTGATACAATTAACATGTTAACATCATGTACATGCAATTAGACATCCTTTAACCACCTCTTGGTACCCTTTTCGTACAAGTCAATTTTTGGCCACATTTTGGCTCTAATCAATCATGTAAGTGACTTCTCACCATATTAGAGTCACTTTGCACCTTATAAGAGTCACTTGCCATCATATATTGGTAGAATTAACATGTTCACATCATAAACATGCAATTGATATCCTTTTACCACCTATTAATGCCACTTTCAAACAAGTTAATTTTGTTCCACATTTTGGCTCTAATCAACCATTTAAGTCACTCTTCACCATATTAGAGTCACTTTGCACCCTATAGAGTCACTTTCACCATATATTGATACAATTAACATGTTAATATCATGTACATGCAATTAGACATCCTTTAACCACCTCTTGGTACCCCTTTCCTACAAGTTAATTTTCGGGCCACATTTTGGCTCTTATCAATCATGTAAGTGACTTCTCACCATATTAGAGTCACTTTGCACCTTATAAGAGTCACTTGCCATCATATATTGGGTACAATTAACATGTTAACATCATGTACATGCAATTAGAAATCCTTTACCACCTCTTAGTGCCACATTCATACGAGTCAATTTTGTTCCACATTTTGGTTCTAATTAACCATGTAAGTCACTTTTCACCATATTAGAGTCATTTTGCACCCTATATGAGTCACTTTCCACAATCTATTTGTATAATTAACATGTTAACATCATATACATCCAATTTGATATCCTTTTACCACCTCTTAGTTCCACTTTCATACAGGTCAATTTGTTCCACATTTTTGTTCTAATCAACCATGTAAGTCACTTTTCAAACATATTAGAGTCACTTTGCACCCTATAAGAGTCACTTTCCACCATACATACAACATTAACATGTTAACATTATATACATCCAATTTGACATCCTTTTACCACCTATTAATGTCACTTTCATACAAGTTAATTTTGTTCCACATTTTGGCTCTAATCAACCATTTAAGTCACTTTTCACCGTATTAGAGTCACTTTGCACACTATAAGAGTCAGTTGTCACCATATATTGATACAATTAACATGTTAACATCATGTACATGCAATTAGACATCCTTTAACCACCTCTTGGTACCCATTTCCTACAAGTTAATTTTGGGCCACATTTTGGCTCTAATCAATCATGTAAGTGACTTCTCACTATATTAGAGTCACTTTGCACCTTATAAGAGTCACTTGCCATCATATATTGGTAAAATAAACATGTTAACATCATGTACATACAATTAGAAATCCTTTACCACCTCTTAGTGCCACATTCATACGAGTCTATTTTGTTCCACATTTTGGTTCTAATTAACCATGTACATCACTTTTCACCATATTAGAGTCACTTTGCACCCTATAAGAGTCACTTTCCCGCCATATATATAACAATTAACATGTTAACATCATATACAACCAATTTGACATCCTTTTACCACCTATTAATGCTACTTTCATACAAGTTAATTTTGTTCTACATTTTAGCTCTAATCAACCATGTAAGTCTTTTTTCTACATATTAGAGTCACTTTGCATCCTATAAGAGTCACTTTCCACCATATATTGATACAATTAACATGTTAACATCATGTACATGCAATTAGACATCCTTTAACCACCTCTTGGTACCCTTTTCGTACAAGTCAATTTTTGGCCACATTTTGGCTCTAATCAATCATGTAAGTGACTTCTCACCATATTAGAGTCACTTTGCACCTTATAAGAGTCACTTGCCATCATATATTAGTAGAATTAACATGTTCACATCATAAACATGCAATTTGATATCCTTTTAACCACCTATTATGCCACTTTCAAACAGTTAATTTTGTTCCACATTTTGGCTCTAATCAACCATTTAAGTCACTCTTCACCATATTAGAGTACTTTGCACCCTATAAGAGTCAGTTGTCACCATATATTGATACAATTACACATGTTAACATCATGTACATGCAATTAGACATCCTTTAACCACCTCTTGGTACCCATTTCCTACAAGTTAATTTTTGGCCACATTTTGGCTCTAATCAATCATGTAAGTGACTTCTCACATATTAGAGTCACTTTGCACCTTATAAGAGTCACTTGCCAACATATATTGGTGCAATTAACATGTTAACATCATGTACATGCAATTAGAAATCCTTTTACCACCTCTTAGTGCCACATTCATACAAGTCAATTTTGGTCCACATTTTGGTTCTAATTAACCATGTAAGTCAACTTTTCACCATAGTAGAGTCATTTTGCACCCTATATGATTCACTTTCCCACAATCTATTAGTATAATTAACATGTTAACATCATATACATCCAATTTGACATCTTTTTACCACCTCTTAGTTATAATTTCATACATGTCAATTTTGTTCCACATTTTGGTTCTAATCACCATGTAAATCACTTTTCCACCATATTAGAGTCACTTTGCACCCTATAAGAGTCCTTTCCACCATATATATAACAATTAACATGTTAACATCATATACATCCAATTTGACATCCTTTTACCACCTATTAATGCGACTTTCATACAAGTTAAGTTTGTTCCACATTTTAGCTCTAATCAAACCATGTCACTTTTCAACATATTAGAGGTCGCTTTGCATCCTATAAGAGTCACTTTCCACCATAATTGATACAATTAACATGTTAACATCATGTACATGCAATTAGACATCCTTTAACCACCTCTTGGTACCCATTTCCTACAAGTTAATTTTGGGCCACATTTTGGCTCTAATCAATCATATAAGTGACTTCTCACTATATTAGAGTCACTTTTGCACCTTATAAGAGTCACTTGCCATCATATATTGGTACAATTAACATGTTCACATCATGTACATGCAATTAGAAATCATTTTACCACCCTCTTAGTGCCACATTCATACAAGTCATTTTGGTCCACATTTTGGTTCTAATTAACCATGTAAGTCACTTTTCACCATATTAGAGTCATTTTGCACCCTATATGATTCACTTTCCACAATCTATTAGTATAATTAACATGTTAACATCATATACATCCAATTTGACATTTTTTTACCACCTCTTAGTTAAAATTTCATACAGATCAATTTTGTTCCACATTTTTCGTTCTAATCAACCATGTAAATCACTTTTCACCATATTAGAGTCACTTTGCACCCTAGAAGAGTCACTTTCCGCCATATATATAACAATTAACATGTTAACATCATATACATCCAATCTGACATTCTTTTACCACCATATAATGCTACTTTCATACAAGTTAAGTTTGTTCCACATTTTAGCTCTAATCAACCATTGTAAGTCACTTTCAACATATTAGAGTCCTTTGCATCCTATAAGAGTTCACTTTCCACCATATATTGGTACAATTAACATGTGAACAGCAGTACATGCAATTAGACCATCCTTTAACCACCTCTTGGTACCCATTTCCTAAAAGTTAATTTTGGCCACATTTTGGCTCTAATCAATCATATAAGTGACTTCTCACTATATTAGAGTCACTTTGCACCTTATAAGAGTCACTTGCCATCATATATTGGTACAATTAACATGTTTCACATCATGTACATGCAATTAGAAATCATTTTACCACCCTCTTAGTGCCACATTCATACAAGTCAATTTTGGTCCACATTTTGGTTCTAATTAACCATGTAAGTCACTTTTCACCATATTAGAGTCATTTTGCACCCTATATGATTCACTTTCCACAATCTATTAGTATAATTAACATGTTAACATCATATACATCCAATTTGACATTTTTTTACCACCTCTAGTTAAATTTCCATACAGATCAATTTTGTTCCACATTTTCGTTCTAATCAACCATGTAAATCACTTTTCACCATATAGAGTCACTTGCACCCTAGAGAGTCACTTTCCGCCATATATATAACAATTAACATGTTAACATCAATACATCCAATCTGACATTCTTTTACCACCTATTAATGCTACTTTCATACAAGTTAATTTGTTCCACATTTTAGATCTAATCAACCATGTAAGTCACTTTTCAACATATTAGAGTCACTTTGCATCCTATAAGAGGTCACTTTCCACCATATATTGGTACAATTACATGTTAACATCATGTACATGCAATTAGACATCCTTTAACCACCTCTTGGTACCCATTTCCTACAAAGTTAATTTTGGGCCACATTTTGGCTCTAATCAATCATATAAGTGACTTCTCCCCTATATTAGAGTCACTTTGCACCTTATAAGAGTCACTTGCCATCATATATTGGTACAATAACATGTTCACATCATGTACACAATTAGAAATCTTTACCACCTCTTAGTGCCACATTCATACAAGTCAATTTTGGTCCACATTTTGGTTCTAATTAACCATGTAAGTCACTTTTCACCATATTAGAGTCATTTTGCACCCTATATGATTCACTTTCCACAATCTATTGTATAATTAACATGTTAACATCATATACATCCAATTTGACATTTTTTACCACCTCTTAGTTCAATTTCATACAGGTCAATTTTGTTCCACATTTTGGTTCTAATCAACCATGTAAATCACTTTTCACATATTAGAGTCACTTTGCACCCTATAAGAGTCACTTTCCGCCATATATATAACAATTAACATGTTAACATCATATACATCCAATTTGACATTCTTTTACCACCTATTAATGTACTTTCATACAAGTTAATTTTGTTCCACATTTTAGCTCTAATCAACCATTAAGTCACTTTTCAACATATTAGAGTCACTTTGCATCCTATAAGAGTCATTTCACCATATTGATACAATTAACATGTTAACATCATGTACATGCAATTAGACATCCTTTAACCACCTCTTGGTACCCATTTCCTACAAGTTAATTTTGGGCCACATTTTGGCTCTAATCAATATGTAAGTGACTTCTCACTATATTAGAGTCACTTTGCACCTTATAAGAGTCACTTGCCATCATATATTGGTACAATTAACATGTTCACATCATGTACATGCAATTAGAAATTTTTACCACCTCTTAGTGCCACATTCATACAAGTCAATTTTGGTCCACATTTTGGTTCTAATTAACCATGTAAGTCACTTTTTCACCATATTAGAGTCATTTTGCACCCTATATGATTCACTTTTACACAATATTAGTTATAATTAACATGTTAAATCATTACATCCAATTTGACATCCTTTTACCACCTCTTAGTTCCACTTTCATACAGGTCAATTTGTTCCACATTTTTGTTCTAATCAACCATGTAATCACTTTTCAACATATAGAGTCACTTTGCACCCTAGAGTCACTTTCC
>NW_027418158.1:0-59420 GCF_009905375.1 Apium graveolens
TATTTGTATAATTAAACATGTTAACATCATATACATCCAATTTGATATCCTTTTACACCTCTTAGTTCCACTTTCATACAGGTCAATTTGTTCCACATTTTGTTCTAATCAACCATGTAAGTCACTTTTCAACATATTAGAGTCACTTTGCACCCTATAAGAGTCACTTCCACCATACATACAACAACAATAACATGTTAACATTATATACATCCAATTTGACATCCTTTTACCACCTATTAATGTCACTTCATACAAGTTAATTTGGTTCCACATTTGGCTCTAATCAACCATTTAAGCATCTTCACCGTATTAGGTCACTTTGCCACTATAAGAGTCAGTTGTCACCATATATGATACAATTAACATGTTAAAATCATGTACATGCAATTAGACATCCTTTAACCACCTCTTGGTACCATTTCCTACAAGTTAATTTTGGGCCCACTTTTGGCTCTAATCAATCATGTAAGTGACTTTCACTATATTAGAGTCATTTGCACCTATAAGAGTCACTGCCATCATATATTGGTAAAATAAACATGTTAACATCATGTACATACAATTAGAAATCCTTTACCACCTCTTAGTGCCACATTCATACGAGTCTATTTTGTCCACATTTTTGGTCTAATTAACCATGTAAATCACTTTCACCATATTAGAGTCACTTTGCACCCTATAAGAGTCACTTTCCGCCATATATATAACAATTAACATGTAACATCATACAACCATTGACCCTTTTACCACCTATTAATGCTACTTTCATACAAGTTAATTTTGTTCTACATTTTAGCTTAAAACCATGTAAGTCTTTTCTACATATTAGAGTCACTTTGCATCCTATAGAGTCACTTTCCACATATATTGATACAATTAACATGTTAAATCATGTACATGCAATTAGACATCCTTTAACCACTCTTGGTCCCTTTTCGTCAAGTCAATTTTTGGCACATTTTGGCTCTAATCAACCATGTAAGGACTTTCACCATATTAGAGTCACTTTGCACCTATAAGAGTCACTTGCCATATATATATAATTAACATGTTACACATATACATGCAATTTGATATCCTTTTACCACCTATTAATGCCACTTTCAACAAGTTAATTTGTTCCACATTTGGCTAATCAACCATTTAAGTCACTCTTCACCATATTAGAGTCACTTTGCACCCTATAAGAGTCAGTTGTCACCATATATTGATACAATTAACATGTTAACATCATGTACATGCAATTAGACATCCTTTAACCACCTCTTGGTACCCATTTCCTACAAGTTAATTTTGGCCACATTTTGGCTCTAATCAATCATGTAAGTGACTTCTCACATATTAGAGTCACTTTGCACCTTATAAGAGTCACTTGCCACATATATTGGTACAATTAACATGTTAACATCATGTACATGCAATTAGAAATCCTTTACCACCTTTAGTGCCACATTCATACAAGTCAATTTTGGTCCACATTTGGTTCTAATTAACCATGTAAGTCACTTTTCACCATATTAGAGTCATTTTGCACCCATATGATTCACTTTCCACAATCTATTAGTATAATTAACATGTTAACATCATATACATCCAATTTGACATCTTTTACCACCTCTTAGTATAATTCATACTGTCAATTTTGTTCCACATTTGGTTCTAATCAACCATGTAAATCACTTTTCACCATATTAGAGTCACTTTGCACCCTATAAGAGTCACTTTCCACCATATATATAACAATTAACATGTTAAATCATATACATCCAATTTGACATCCTTTTACCACCTATTAATGCTACTTTCATACAAGTAATTTGTTCCACATTTTAGCTCTAATCAACCATGTCACTTTCAACATATTAGAGTCACTTTGCATCCTATAAGAGTCACTTTCCACCATATATTGATACAATTAACATGTTAACATCATGTACATGCAATTAGACATCCTTTAACCACCTCTTGGTACCATTTCCTACAAGTTAATTTTGGGCCACATTTTGGCTCTAATCAATCATGTAAGTGACTTCTCACTATATTAGAGTCACTTTGCACCTTATAAGAGTCACTTGCCATCATATATTGGTACAATTAACATGTTCACATCATGTACATGCAATTAGAAATCTTTTACCACCTCTAGTGCCACATTCATACAAGTCAATTTTGGTCCACATTTTGGTTCTAATTAACCATGTAAGTCACTTTCACCATATTAGAGTCATTTTGCAACCCTATATGATCACTTTCCACAATCTATTAGTATAATTAACATGTTAACTATCATTACATCCAATTTGACATTTTTTAACCACCTCTTAGTTAAAATTTCATACAGATCATTTTGTTTCACATTTTCGTTCTAATCAACCATGTAAATCACTTTTCACATATAGAGTCACTTTGTCACCTAGAATAGTCACTTTCCGCCATATATATAACAATTAACATGTTAACATCATATACATCCAAATTGACATTCTTTTACCACCTATTAATGCTCACTTTCATACAAGTTAATTTTGTTCCACATTTTAGCTCTAATCAACCAGTAGTCACTTTCACATATTAGAGTCACTTTGCATCCTATAGAGTCACTTTTCACCATATATTGGTACAATTAACTGTTACATCATGTACATGCCAATTAGACATCCTTTAACCACCTCTTGGTACCCATTTCCTACAAGTTAATTTTGGGCCACATTTTGGCTCTAATCAATCATATAAGTGACTTCTCACTATATATTAGATCACTTTGCACCTTATAAGAGTCAACTTGCCATCATATATTGTACAATTAACATGTTCACATCAATGTACATGCAATTAGAAATCATTTTACACCTCTTAGTGCCACATTCATACAAGTCAATTTTGGTCCACATTTTGGTTCTAATTAACCATGTAAGTCACTTTTCACACCATATTAGAGTCATTTTGCACCCTATATGATTCACTTCCACAATCTATTAGTATATTAACATGTTAACATCATATACATCCAATTTGACATTTTTTTACCACCTCTTAGTTAAAATTTCATACAGATCAATTTTGTTCCACATTTTCGTTCTAATCAACCATGTAAATCACTTTCACCATATTAGAGTCACTTTACACCCTAGAAGAGTCACTTTCCGCCATATATATAACAATTAACATGTTAACATCATATACATCCAATCTGACATTCTTTTACCACCTATTAATGCTACTTTCATACAAGTTAATTTTGTTCCACATTTTAGCTCTAATCAACCATGTAAGTCACTTTTCAACATATTAGAGTCACTTTGCATCCTATAAGAGTCACTTCCACCATATATTGGTACAATTAACATGTTAACATCATGTACATGCAATTAGACATCCTTTAACCACCTCTTGGTACCCATTTCCTACAAGTTAATTTTGGGCCACATTTTGGCTCTAATCAATCATCTAAGTGACTTCTCACTATATTAGAGTCACTTTGCACCTTATAAGAGTCACATTGCCATCATATATTGGTACAATTAACATGTTCACATCATGTACATGCAATTAGAAATTATTTTACCACCTCTTAGTGCCACAATTCATACAAGTCAATTTTGGTCCACATTTTGGTTCTAATTAACCATGTAAGGGTCACTTTTCACCATATTAGAGTCATTTTGCACCCTATATGAGTCACTTTCCACAATCTATTTGTATAATTAACATGTTACATCATATACATCCAATTTGATATCCTTTTACCACCTCTTAGTTCCACTTTCATACAGGTCAATTTGTTCCAACATTTTTGTTCTAATCAACCATGTAAGTCACTTTTCAACATATTAGAGTCACTTTGCACCCTATAAGAGTCACTTTCCACCATACATACAACAATTAACATGTTAACATTATATACATCCAATTTGACATCCTTTTACCACCTATTAATGTCACTTTCATACAAGTTAATTTTGTTCCACATTTTGGCTCTAATCAACCATTTAAGTCACTCTTCACCGTATTAGAGTCACTTTGCACACTATAAGAGTCAGTTGTCACCATATATTGATACAATTAACATGTTAACATCATGTACATGCAATTAGACATCCTTAACCACCTCTTGGTACCCATTTCCTACAAGTTAATTTGGGCCACATTTTGGCTCTAATCAATCACATGTAAGTGACTTCTCACTATATTAGAGTCACTTGCACCTTATAAGAGTCACTTGCCATCATATATTGGGTAAAATAAACATGTTAACATCATGTACATACAATTAGAAATCCTTTACCACCTCTTAGTGCCACATTCATACGAGTCTATTTTGTTCCACATTTTGGTTCTAATTAACCATGTAAAATCACTTTTCACCAATTAGAGTCACTTTGCACCCTAGAAAGGTCACTTTCCGCCATATATATAAACAATTACATGTTAACATCATATACAACCAATTTGACATCCTTTTACCACCTATTAATGCTACTTTCATACAAGTTAATTTTGTTCTACATTTTAGCTCTAATCAACCATGTAAGTCTTTTTTCTACATATTAGAGTCACTTGCATCCATAAGAGTCACTTTCCACCATATATGGATACATATAACATGTTAACATCATGTACATGCAATTAGACATCCTTTAACACCTCTTGGTACCCTTTCGTACAAGTCAATTTTTGGCCACAGTTGGCTCTAATCAATCATGTAAGTGACTTCTCACCATATTAGAGTCACTTTGCAACCTTATAAGAGTCATTGCCATCATATATTAGTAGAATTAACATGTTCACATCATAAACATGCAATTTGATATCCTTTTACCACCTATTAATGCCACTTTTCAAACAAGTTAATTTTGTCCACATTTTGGCTCTAATCAACCATTTAAGTCACTCTTCACCATATTAGAGTCACTTGCACCCTATAAGAGTCAGTTGTCACCATATATTGATACAATTAACAATGTTAACATCATGTACATGCAATTAGACATCCTTTAAACCACCTCTTGGTACCCATTTCCTACAAGTTAATTTTTGGCACATTTTGGCTCTAATCAATCATGTAAGTGACTTCTCACTATATTAGAGTCACTTTGCACCTTATAAGAGTCACTTGCCAACATATATTGGTGCAATTAACATGTTAACATCATGTACATGCAATTAGAAATCCTTTTACCACCTCTTAGTGCCACATTCATACAAGTCAATTTTGGTCCACATTTTGGTTCTAATTAACCATGTAAGTCACTTTTCACCATATTAGAGTCATTTTGCACCCTATATGATTCACTTTCCACAATCTATTAGTATAATTAACATGTTAACATCATATACATCCAATTTGACATCTTTTTACCACCTCTTAGTTATAATTTCATACATGTCAATTTGTTCCACATTTTGGTTCTAATCAACCATGTAAATCACTTTTCACCATATTAGAGTCACTTTGCACCCTATAAGAGTCACTTTCCACCATATATATAACAATTAACATGTTAACATCATATACATCCAATTTGACATCCTTTTACCACCTATTAATGCTACTTTCATACAAGTTAATTTTGTTCCACATTTTAGCTCTAATCAACCATAAGTCCACTTTTCAACATATTAGAGTCAGCTTTGCATCCTATAAGAGTCACTTTCCAACCATAATTGATACAATTAACATGTTAACATCATGTACATGCAATTAGACATCCTTTAACCACCTCTTGGTACCCATTTCCTACAAGTTAATTTTGGGCCACATTTTGGCTCTAATCAATCATATAAGTGACTTCTCACTATATTAGAGTCACTTTGCACCTTATAAGAGTCACTTGCCATCATATATTGGTACAATTAACATGTTCACATCATGTACATGCAAGTAGAAATCATTTACCACCTCTTAGTGCCACATTCATACAAGTCAATTTTGGTCCACATTTTGGTTCTAATTAACCATGTAAGTCACTTTTCACCATATTAGAGTCATTTTGCACCCTATATGATTCACTTTCCACAATCTATTAGTATAATTAACATGTTAACATCATATACATCCAATTTGACATTTTTTACCACCTCTTAGTTAAAATTTCATACAGATCAATTTTGTTCCACATTTTCGTTCTAATCAACCATGTAAATCACTTTTCACCATATTAGAGTCACTTTGCACCCTAGAAGAGTCACTTTCCGCCATATATATAACAATTAACATGTTAACATCATATACATCCAATCTGACATTCCTTTTACCACCTATTAATGCTACTTTCATACAAGTTAATTTTGTTCCATATTTTAGCTCTAATCAACCATGTAAGTCACTTTTCAACATATTAGAGTCACTTTGCATCCTATAAGAGTCACTTTCCACAATCTATTTGTATAATTAACATGTTAACATCATGTACATGCAATTAGACATCCTTTAACCACCTCTTGGTACCCATTTCCTACAAGTTAATTTTGGGCCACATTTTGGCTCTAATCAATCATGTAAGTGACTTCTCACTATATTAGAGTCACTTTGCACCTTATAAGAGTCACTTGCCATCATATATTGGAACAATTAACATGTTCACATCATGTACATGCAATTAGAAATCCTTTTACCACCTCTTAGTGCCACATTCATACAAGTCAATTTGGTCCACATTTTGGTTCTAATTAACCATGTAAGTCACTTTTCACCATATTAGAGTCATTTTGCACCCTATATGATTCACTTTCCACAATCTATTAGTATAATTAACATGTTAACATCATATACATCCAATTTGACATTTTTTTACCACCTCTTAGTTAAAATTTCATACAGATCAATTTTGTTCCACATTTTCGGTTCTAATCAACCATGTAAATCACTTTTCACCATATTAGAGTCACTTTGCACCCTATAAGAGTCACTTTCCGCCATATATATAACAATTAACATGTTAACATCATATACATCCAATCTGACATTCTTTTACCACCTATTAATGCTACTTTCATACAAGTTAATTTTGTTCCACATTTTAGCTCTAATCAACCATGTAAGTCACTTTTCAACATATTAGAGTCACTTTGCATCCTATAAGAGTCACTTTCCACCATATATTGGTACAATTAACATGTTAACATCATGTACATGCAATTAGACATCCTTTAACCACCTCTTGGTACCCATTTCCTACAAGTTAATTTTGGGCCACATTTTGGCTCTAATCAATCATATAAGTGACTTCTCACTATATTAGAGTCACTTTGCACCTTATAAGAGTCACTTGCCATCATATATTGGTACAATTAACATGTTCACATCATGTACATGCAATTAGAAATCATTTTACCACCTCTTAGTGCCACATTCATACAAGTCAATTTTGGTCCACATTTTGGTTCTAATTAACCATGTAAGTCACTTTTCACCATATTAGAGTCATTTTGCACCCTATATGAGTCACTTTCCACAATCTATTAGTATAATTAACATGTTAACATCATATACATCCAATTTGACATTTTTTTACCACCTCTTAGTTAAAATTTCATACAGATCAATTTTGTTCCACATTTTGGTTCTAATCAACCATGTAAATCACTTTTCACCATATTAGAGTCACTTTGCACCCTAGAAGAGTCACTTTCCGCCATATATATAACAATTAACATGTTAACATCATATACATCCAATCTGACATTCTTTTACCACCTATTAATGCTACTTTCATACAAGTTAATTTTGTTCCACATTTTAGCTCTAATCAACCATGTAAGTCACTTTTCAACCATATTAGAGTCACTTTGCATCCTATAAGAGTCACTTTCCACCATATATTGGTACAATTAACATGTTAACATCATGTACATGCAATTAGACATCCTTTAACCACCTCTTGGTACCCATTTCCTACAAGTTAATTTTGGGCCACATTTTGGCTCTAATCAATCATCTAAGTGACTTCTCACTATATTAGAGTCACTTTGCACCTTATAAGAGTCACTTGCCATCATATATTGGTACAATTAACATGTTCACATCATGTACATGCAATTAGAAATCATTTTACCACCTCTTAGTGCCACATTCATACAAGTCAATTTTGGTCCACATTTTGGTTCTAATTAACCATGTAAGTCACTTTTCACCATATTAGAGTCATTTTGCACCCTATATGATTCACTTTCCACAATCTATTAGTATAATTAACATGTTAACATCATATACATCCAATTTGACATCTTTTTACCACCTCTTAGTTAAAATTTCATACAGATCAATTTTGTTCCACATTTTGGTTCTAATCAACCATGTAAATCACTTTTCACCATATTAGAGTCACTTTGCACCCTAGAAGAGTCACTTTCCACCATATATATAACAATTAACATGTTAACATCATATACATCCAATCTGACATTCTTTTACCACCTATTAATGCTACTTTCATACAAGTTAATTTTGTTCCACATTTTAGCTCTAATCAACCATGTAAGTCACTTTTCAACATATTAGAGTCACTTTGCATCCTATAAGAGTCACTTTCCACCATATATTGGTACAATTAACATGTTAACATCATGTACATGCAATTAGACATCCTCTAACCACCTCTTGGTACCCTTTTCCTACAAGTCAATTTTTGGCCACATCTTGGCTCTAATCAATCATGTAAGTGACTTCTCACCATACTAGAGTCACTTTGCACCTTATAAGAGTCACTTGCCATCATATATTGGTACAATTAACATGTTAACATTATGTACATGCAATTAGAAATCCTTTTACCACCTCTTAGAGCAACATTCATACAAGTCAATTTTGGTCCACATTTTGGTTCTAATTAACCATGTAAGTCACTTTTCACCATATTAGAGTCATTTTGCACCCTATATGATTCACTTTCCACAATCTATTAGTATAATTAACATGTTAACATCATATACATCCAATTTGACATCTTTTTACCACCTCTTTGTTCTAATTTCATACAGGTCAATTTTTTCCACATTTTGGTTCTAATCAACCATGTAAGTCACTTTTCGCCATATTAGAGTCACTTTGCACCCTATAAGAGTCACTTTCCACCATATATATAACAATTAACATGTTAACATCATATACATCCAATTTGACATCCTTTCACCACCTATTAATGCTACTTTCATACAAGTTAATTTTGTTCTACATTTTGGCTCCTAATCAACCATGTAAGTCACGTTTTCAACATATTAGAGTCACTTTGCATCCTATAAGAGTCACTTTCCACCATATATTGATACAATTAACATGTTAAACATCATGTACATGCAATTAGACATCCTTTAACCACCTCTTGGTACCATTTCCTACAAGTCAATTTTGGCCACATTTTGGCTCTAATCAATCATGTAAGTGACTTCTCACCATATTTAGAGTCACTTTGCACCTTATAAGAGTCACTTGCCATCATATATTGGTACAATTAACATGTTAACATCATGTACATGCAATTAGAAATCCTTTTACCACCTCTTAGAGCAACATTCATAGTCAATTTTGGTCCATATTTGGTCTAATTAACCATGTAAGTCACTTTTCACCATATTAGAGTCAGTTTGCACCCTATATGAGTCACTTTCCACAATCTATTTTATAATTAACATGTTAACATCATTATACATCCAATTTGACATCCTTTAACCACCTCTTAGTTCCACTTTCATACAGGTCACTTCTGTTCCACATTTTGGTTTTAATCAACCTTGTAAGTCACTTTTAACCATATTAGAGTCACTTTCCTTTCCACCCTATAAGAGCCACTTTCCACCAAACATACAACAATTAACATGTTAACATTATATACATCCAATTTGACATCCTTTTACCACCTATTAATGTCACTTTCATACAAGTTAATTTTGTTCCACATTTTGGCTCTAATCAACCATTTAAGTCACTCTTCACCATATTAGAGTCACTTTGCACCCTATAAGAGTCAGTTGTCACCATATATTGATACAGTTAACATGTTAACATCATGTACATGAAATTAGACATCCTTTAACCACCTCTTGGTACCCATTTCCTACAAGTTAATTTTGCGCCACATTTTGGCTCTAATCAATCATGTAAGTGACTTCTCACTATATTAGAGTCACTTTGCACCTTATAAGAGTCACTTGCCATCATATATTGGTACAATTAACATGTTCACATCATGTACATGCAATTAGAAATCCTCTTACCACCTCTTAGTGCCACATTCATACAAGTCAATTTTGGTCCACATTTTGGTTCTAATTAACCATGTAAGTCACTTTTCACCATATTAGAGTCATTTTGCACCCTATATGATTCACTTTCCATAATCTATTAGTATAATTAATATGTTAACATCATATACATCCAATTTGACATCTTTTTACCACCTCTTAGTTACAATTTCATACAAGTCAATTTTGTTCCACATTTTGGTTCTAATCAACCATGTAAATCACTTTTCACCATATTAGAGTCACTTTGCACCCTATAAGAGTCACTTTCCACCATATATATATAAAAATTAACATGTTAACATCATATACATCCAATTTGACATCCTTTTACCACCTATTAATGCCACTTTCATACAAGTTAATTTTGTTCCACATTTTAGCTCTAATCAACCATGTAAGTCACTTTTCAACATATTAGAGTCACTTTGCATCCTATAAGAGTCACTTTCCACCATATATTGATACAATTAACATGTTATCATTATGTACATGCAATTAGACATCCTTTAACCACCTCTTGGTACCCATTTCCTACAAGTTAATTTTGGGCAACATTTTGGCTCTAATCAATCATGTAACTGACTTCTCACTATATTAGAGTCACTTTGCACCTTATAAGAGTTACTTGCCATCATATATTGGTACAATTAACATGTTCACATCATGTACATGCAATTAGAAATCCTTTTACCACCTCTTAGTTCCAATTTCATACAGTACAATTTTGTTCCACATTTTGGTTCTAATCAACCATGTAAGTCACTTTTCACCATATTACAGTCACTTTGCACCCTATAAGAGTCACTTTGCACCATATATACAACAATTAACATGTTAACTTCATATACATCCAATTTGACATCCTTTTACCACCTATTAATGCTACTTTCATACAAGTTAATTTTGTTCCACATTTTGGCTCTAATCAACCATGTAAGTCACTTTTCAACATATTAGAGTCACTTTGCATCCTATAAGAGTCACTTTCCACCATATATTGATACAATTAACATATCAACATCATGTACATGCAATTGGACATCCTTTAACCACCTCTTGGTACCACTTTCCTACAAGTCAATTTTAGGCCACATTTTGGCTCTAATCAATCATGTAAGTGACTTCTCACAATATTAGAGTAACTTTGCACCTTATAAGAGTCACTTGCCATCATATATTGGTACAATTAACATGTTAACATCATGTACATGTAATTAGAAATCCTTTTACCATCTCTTAGTGCCACATTCATTTGAGTCAATTTTGGTCCATATTTTGGTTCTAATTAACCATGTAAGTCACTTTTCACCATATTAGAGTCAGTTTGCACCCTATATGAGTCACTTTACACAATCTATTTTTATAATTAACATGTTAACATCATATACATCCAATTTGACATCCTTTTACCACCTCTTAGTTCCACTTTCATACAGGTCAATTTTGTTCCACATTTTGGTTCTAATCAACCATGTAAGTCACTTTTCACCATATTAAAGTCACTTTGCACCCTACAAGACTCACTTTCCACCATAAATACAACAATTAACATGTTAACATCATATACATCCAATTTGATATCCTTTTACCACCTATCAATGCCACTTTCATACAAGTTAATTTTGTTCCATATTTTGGCTCTAATCAACTATGTAAGTCACTTTTCACCATATTAGAGTCACTTTTCACCCTATAAGAGTCACTTGTAACCATATATTGATACAATTAACATGTTAACATCATGTACATGCAATTAGACATCCTTTAACCACCTCTTGGTACCCCTTTCCTACAAGTCAATTTTGGGCCACATTTTGGCTCTAATCAATCATGTAAGTGACTTCTCACCATATTAGAGTCACTTTGCACCTTATAAGAGTCACTTGCCATCATATATTGGTACAATTAACATGTTAACATCATGTACATGCAATTAGAAATCCATTTACCACCTCTTAGTGCCACATTCATACAAGTCAATTTTGGTCCACATTTTGGTTCTAATTAGCCATGTAAGTCACTTTTCACCATATTAGAGTCATTTTGCACCCTATATGATTCACTTTCCATAATCTATTAGTATAATTAACATGTTAACATCATATACATCCAATTTGACATCTTTTTACCACCTCTTAGTTACAATTTCATACAGGTCAATTTTGTTCCACATTTTGGTTCTAATCAACCATCTAAATCACTTTTCAGCATATTAGAGTCACTTTGCACCCTATAAGAGTCACTTTCCACCATATATATATAACAATTAACATGTTAACATCAGATACATCCAATTTGACATCCTTTTACCACCTATTAATGCTACTTTCGTACAAGTTAATTTTGTTCCACATTTTAGCTCTAATCAACCATGTAAGTCACTTTTCAACATATTAGAGTCACTTTGCATCCTATAAGAGTCACTTTCCACCATATATTGATACAATTAACATGTTATCATTATGTACATGCAATTAGACATCCTTTAACCACCTCTTGGTACCCATTTCCTACAAGTTAATTTTGGGCAACATTTTGGCTCTAATCAATCATGTAACTGACTTCTCACTATATTAGAGTCACTTTGCACCTTATAAGAGTTCACTTGCCATCATATATTGGTACAATTAACATGTTCACATCATGTACATGCAATTAGAAATCCTTTTACCACCTCTTAGTTCCAATTTCATACAGTACAATTTTGTTCCACATTTTGGTTCTAATCAACCATGTAAGTCACTTTTCACCATATTACAGTCACTTTAGCACCCTATAAGAGTCACTTTGCCACCATATATACAACAATTAACATGTTAACTTCATATACATCAAATTTGACATCCTTTTACCACCTATTAATGCTACTTTCATACAAGTTAATTTTGTTCCACATTTTGGCTCTAATCAACCATGTAAGTCACTTTTCAACATATTAGAGTCACTTTGCATCCTATAAGAGTCACTTTCCACCATATATTGATACAATTAACATATCAACATCATGTACATGCAATTGGACATCCTTTAACCACCTCTTGGTACCACTTTCCTACAAGTCAATTTTAGGCCACATTTTGGCTCTAATCAATCATGTAAGTGACTTCTCACAATATTAGAGTAACTTTGCACCTTATAAGAGTCACTTGCCATCATATATTGGTACAATTAACATGTTAACATCATGTACATGTAATTAGAAATCCTTTACCATCTCTTAGTGCCACATTCATTTGAGTCAATTTTGGTCCATATTTTGGTTCTAATTAACCATGTAAGTCACTTTTCACCATATTAGAGTCAGTTTGCACCCTATATGAGTCACTTTACACAATCTATTTTTATAATTAACATGTTAACATCATATACATCCAATTTGACATCCTTTTACCACCTCTTAGTTCCACTTTCATACAGGTCAATTTTGTTCCACATTTTGGTTCTAATCAACCATGTAAGTCACTTTTCACCATATTAAAGTCACTTTGCACCCTACAAGAGTCACTTTCCACCATAAATACAACAATTAACATGTTAACATCATATACATCCAATTTGATATCCTTTTACCACCTATCAATGCCACTTTCATACAAGTTAATTTTGTTCCATATTTTGGCTCTAATCAACTATGTAAGTCACTTTTCACCATATTAGAGTCACTTTTCACCCTATAAGAGTCACTTGTAACCATATATTGATACAATTAACATGTTAACATCATGTACATGCAATTAGACATCCTTTAACCACCTCTTGGTACCCCTTTCCTACAAGTCAATTTTGGGCCACATTTTGGCTCTAATCAATCATGTAAGTGACTTCTCACCATATTAGAGTCACTTTGCACCTTATAAGAGTCACTTGCCATCATATATTGGTACAATTAACATGTTAACATCATGTACATGCAATTAGAAATCCATTTACCACCTCTTAGTGCCACATTCATACAAGTCAATTTTGGTCCACATTTTGGTTCTAATTAGCCATGTAAGTCACTTTTCACCATATTAGAGTCATTTTGCACCCTATATGATTCACTTTCCATAATCTATTAGTATAATTAACATGTTAACATCATATACATCCAATTTGACATCTTTTACCACCTCTTAGTTACAATTTCATACAGGTCAATTTTGTTCCACATTTTGGTTCTAATCAACCATCTAAATCACTTTTCAGCATATTAGAGTCACTTTGCACCCTATAAGAGTCACTTTCCACCATATATATATAACAATTAACATGTTAACATCAGATACATCCAATTTGACATCCTTTTACCACCTATTAATGCTACTTTCGTACAAGTTAATTTTGTTCCACATTTTAGCTCTAATCAACCATGTAAGTCACTTTTCAACATATTAGAGTCACTTTGCATCCTATAAGAGTCACTTTTCACCATATATTGATACAATTAACATGTTATCATCATGTACATGCAATTAGACATCCTTTAACCACCTCTTGGTACCCATTTCCTACAAGTTAATTTGGGCAACATTTGGCTCTAATCAATCATGTAAGTGACTTCTCACTATATTAGAGTCACGTTGCACCTTATAAGAGTCACTTGCCATCATATATTGGTACAATTAACATGTTCACATCATGTACATGCAATTAGAAATCCTTTTACCACCTCTTAGTTCCAATTTCATACAGTACAATTTTGTTCCACATTTTGGTTCTAATCAACCATGTAAGTCACTTTTCACCATATTACAGTCACTTTACACCCTATAAGAGTCACTTTCCACCATATATACAACAATTAACATGTTAACTTCATATACATCAAATTTGACATCCTTTTACCACCTATTAATGCTACTTTCACACAAGTTAATTTTGTTCCACATTTTGGCTCTAATCAAACATGTAAGTCACTTTTCAACATATTAGAGTCACTTTGCATCCTATAAGAGTCACTTTCCACCATATATTGATACATTAACATATCAACATCATGTACATGCAATTGGACATCCTTTAACCACCTCTTGGTACCACTTTCCTACAAGTCAATTTTAGGCCACATTATGGCTCTAATCAATCATGTAAGTGACTTCTCACAATATTAGAGTAACTTTGCACCTTATAAGAGTCACTTGCCATCATATATTGGTACAATTACATGTTAACATCATGTACATGTAATTAGAAAATCCTTTTACCATCTCTTAGTGCCACATTCATTTGAGTCAATTTTGGTCCATATTTTGGGTTCTAATTAACCATGTAAGTCACTTTTCACCATATTAGAGTCAGTTTGCACCCTATATGAGTCACTTTACACAATCTATTTTTATAATAACATGTTAACATCATATACATCCAATTTGACATCCTTTTACCACCTCTTAGTTCCACTTTCATACAGGTCAATTTTGTTCCACATTTTGGTTCTAATCAACCATGTAAGTCACTTTTCACCATATTAAAGTCACTTTGCACCCTACAAGACGTCACTTTCCACCATAAATACAACAATTAACATGTTAACATCATATACATCCAATTTGATATCCTTTTACCACCTATCAATGCCACTTTCATACAAGTTAATTTTGTTCCATATTTTGGCTCTAATCAACTATGTAAGTCACTTTCACCATATTAGAGTCACTTTTCACCCTATAAGAGTCCACTTGTAACCATATATTGATACAATTAACATGTTAACATCATGTACATGCAATTAGACATCCTTTAACCACCTCTTGGTACCCCTTTCCTACAAGTCAATTTTGGGCCACATTTTGGCTCTAATCAATCATGTAAGTGACTTCTCACCATATTAGAGTCACTTTGCACCTTATAAGAGTCACTTGCCATCATATATTGGTACAATTAACATGTTAACATCATGTACATGCAATTAGAAATCCATTTACCACCTCTTAGTGCCACATTCATACAAGTCAATTTTGGTCCACATTTTGGTTCTAATTAGCCATGTAAGTCACTTTTCACCATATTAGAGTCATTTTGCACCCTATATGATTCACTTTCCATAATCTATTAGTATAATTAACATGTTAACATCATATACATCCAATTTGACATCTTTTTACCACCTCTTAGTTACAATTTCATACAGGTCAATTTTGTTCCACATTTTGGTTCTAATCAACCATCTAAATCACTTTTCAGCATATTAGAGTCACTTTGCACCCTATAAGAGTCACTTTCCACCATATATATATAACAATTAACATGTTAACATCAATACATCCAATTTGACATCCTTTTACCACCTATTAATGCTACTTTCGTACAAGTTAATTTTGTTCCACATTTTAGCTCTAATCAACCATGTAAGTCACTTTTCAACATATTAGAGTCACTTTGCATCCTATAAGAGTCACTTTCCACCATATATTGATACAATTAACATGTTATCATCATGTACATGCAATTAGACATCCTTTAACCACCTCTTGGTACCCATTTCCTACAAGTTAATTTTGGGCAACATTTTGGCTCTAATCAATCATGTAAGTGACTTCTCACTATATTAGAGTCACTTTGCACCTTATAAGAGTCACTTGCCATCATATATTGGTACAATTAACATGTTCACATCATGTACATGCAATTAGAAATCCTTTTACCACCTCTTAGTTCCAATTTCATACAGTACAATTTTGTTCCACATTTTGGTTCTAATCAACCATGTAAGTCACTTTTCACCATATTACAGTCACTTTACACCCTATAAGAGTCACTTTCCACCATATATACAACAATTAACATGTTAACTTCATATACATCAAATTTGACATCCTTTTACCACCTATTAATGCTACTTTCACACAAGTTAATTTTGTTCCACATTTTGGCTCTAATCAAACATGTAAGTCACTTTTCAACATATTAGAGTCACTTTGCATCCTATAAGAGTCACTTTCCACCATATATTGATACAATTAACATATCAACATCATGTACATGCAATTGGACATCCTTTAACCACCTCTTGGTACCACTTTCCTACAAGTCAATTTTAGGCCACATTTTGGCTCTAATCAATCATGTAAGTGACTTCTCACAATATTAGAGTAACTTTGCACCTTATAAGAGTCACTTGCCATCATATATTGGTACAATTAACATGTTAACATCATGTACATGTAATTAGAAATCCTTTTACCATCTCTTAGTGCCACATTCATTTGAGTCAATTTTGGTCCATATTTTGGTTCTAATTAACCATGTAAGTCACTTTTCACCATATTAGAGTCAGTTTGCACCCTATATGAGTCACTTTACACATCTAATTTTTATAATTAACATGTTAACATCATATACATCCAATTTGACATCCTTTTACCACCTCTTAGTTCCACTTTCATACAGGTCAATTTTGTTCCACATTTTGGTTCTAATCAACCATGTAAGTCACTTTTCACCATATTAAAGTCACTTTGCACCCTACAAGAGTCACTTTCCACCATAAATACAACAATTAACATGTTAACATCATATACATCCAATTTGATATCCTTTTACCACCTATCAATGCCACTTTCATACAAGTTAATTTTGTTCCACATTTTGGCTCTAATCAACTATGTAAGTCACTTTTCACCATATTAGAGTCACTTTTCACCCTATAAGAGTCACTTGTAACCATATATTGATACAATTAACATGTTAACATCATGTACATGCAATTAGACATCCTTTAACCACCTCTTGGTACCCCTTTCCTACATGTCAATTTTGGGCCACATTTTGGCTCTAATCAATCATGTAAGTGACTTCTCACCATATTAGAGTCACTTTGCACCTTATAAGAGTCACTTGCCATCATATATTGGTACAATTAACATGTTAACATCATGTACATGCAATTAGAAATCCTTTTACCACCTCTTAGTGCCCAAATTCATACAAGACAATTTTGGTCCACATTTTGGTTCTAATTAACCATGTAAGTCACTTTTCACCATATTAGAGTCATTTTGCACCCTATATGAGTCACTTTCCACAATCTATTTGTATAATTAACATGTTAACATCATATATCAGTTTGACATCCTTTTACCACCTCTTAGTTCCACTTTCATACAGGTCAATTTTGTTCCACATTTTGGTTCTAATCAACCATGTAAGTCACTTTTCACCATATTAGAGTCAGCTTTGCACCCTATAAGAGTCACTTTCCACCATAAATACAACAATTAACATTGTTAACATCATATACATCCAATTTGATATCCTTTTACCACCTATTAATGCCACTTTCATACAAGTTACTTTTGTTCTCACATTTTGGGCTCTAATCAACCATGTAAGTCACTTTTCACCATATTAGAGTAACTTTGCACCCTATAAGAGTCACTTGTCACCATATATTGATACAATTAACGTGTTAACATCATGTACATGCAATTAGACATCCTTTAACCACCTCTTGGTACCCCTTTCCTACAAGTCAATTTTGGGCCACATTTTGGCTCTAATCAATCATGTAAGTGACTTCTCACCATATTAGAGTCACTTTGCACCTTATAAGAGTCACTTGCCATCATATATTGGTACAATTAACATGTTAACATCATGTACATGCAATTAGAAATCCATTTACCACCTCTTAGTGCCACATTCATACAAGTCATTTTGGTCCACATTTGGTTCTAATTAACCATGTAAGTCACTTTTCACCATATTAGAGTCATTTTGCACCTTACTATGAGTCACTTTCCACAATCTATTTGATTAATAACATGTTAACATCATATACATCCAATTTGATATCCTTTTAACACCTCTTAGTTCCACTTCATACAGGTAAATTTTGTTCCACAATTTTCGTTCTAATTAACCATGTAAGTCACTTTTCAACATATTAGAGTCACTTTCCACCCTATAAGAGTCACTTTCCACCATACATACAACACTTAACATGTAACATTATATACATCCAATTTGACATCCTTTTACCACTATTAATGTCACTTTCATACAAGTTAATTTTGTTCCACATTTTGGCTCTAGTCAACCATTTAAGTCACTCTTCACCATATTAGAGTCACTTTGCACCCTATAAGAGTCAGTTGTCACCATATATTGATACAGTTAACATGTTAACATCATGTGCATGCAATTAGACATCCTTTAACCACCTCTTGGTACCCATTTCCTACAAGTTAATTTTGGGCCACATTTGGCTCTAATCATTCATGTAAGTGACTTCTCACTATATTAGAGTCATTTTGCACCTTATAAGAGTCACTTGCCATCATATATTGGTACAATTAACATGTTCACATCATGTACATGCAATTAGAAATCCTTTTACCACCTCTTAGTGCCACATTCATACAAGTCAATTTTGGTCCACATTTTGGTTCGAATTAACCATGTAAGTCACTTTTCACCATACTAGAGTCATTTTGCACCCTATATGATTCACTTTCCATAATCTATTAGTATAATTAACATGTTAACATCATATACATCCAATTTGACATCTTTTTTACCACCTCTTAGTTACAATTTCATACAGGTCAATTTTGTTCCACATTTTGGTTCTAATCAACCATGTAAATCACTTGTCACCATATTAGAGTCACTTTGCACCCTATAAGAGTCACTTTCCACCATATATTGATACAATTAACATGTTATCATTATGTACATGCAATTAGACATCCTTTAACCACCTCTTGGTACCCATTTCCTACAAGTTAATTTTGGGCAACATTTTGGCTCTAATCAATCATGTAACTGACTTCTCACTATATTAGAGTCACTTTGCACCTTATAAGAGTCACTTGCCATCATATATTGGTACAATTAACATGTTCACATCATGTACATGCAATTAGAAATCCTTTTACCACCTCTTAGTTCCAATTTCATACAGTACAATTTTGTTCCACATTTTGGTTCTAATCAACCATGTAAGTCACTTTTCACCATATTACAGTCACTTTGCACCCTATAAGAGTCACTTTCCACCATATATACAACAATTAACATGTTAACTTCATATACATCCAATTTGACATCCTTTTACCACCTATTAATGCTACTTTCATACAAGTTAATTTTGTTCCACATTTTGGCTCTAATCAACCATGTAAGTCACTTTTCAACATATTAGAGTCACTTTGCATGCTATAAGAGTCACTTTCCACCATATATTGATACAATTAACATATCAACATCATGTACATGCAATTGGACATCCTTTAACCACCTCTTGGTACCACTTTCCTACAAGTCAATTTTAGGCCACATTTTGGCTCTAATCAATCATGTAAGTGACTTCTCACAATATTAGAGTAACTTTGCACCTTATAAGAGTCACTTGCCATCATATATTGGTACAATTAACATGTTAACATCATGTACATGTAATTAGAAATCCTTTTACCATCTCTTAGTGCCATATTCATTGAGTCAATTTTGGTCCATATTTTGGTTCTAATTAACCATGTAAGTCACTTTTCACCATATTAGAGTCAGTTTGCACCCTATATGAGTCACTTTACACAATCTATTTTTATAATTAACATGTTAACATCATATACATCCAATTTGACATCCTTTTACCACCTCTTAGTTCCACTTTCATACAGGTCAATTTTGTTCCACATTTTGGTTCTAATCAACCATGTAAGTCACTTTTCACCATATTAAAGTCACTTTGCACCCTACAAGAGTCACTTTCCACCATAAATACAACAATTAACATGTTAACATCATATACATCCAATTTGATAACCTTTTACCACCTATCAATGCCACTTTCATACAAGTTAATTTTGTTCCATATTTTGGCTCTAATCAACTATGTAAGTCACTCTTCACCATATTAGAGTCACTTTTCACCCTATAAGAGTCACTTGTAACCATATATTGATACAATTAACATTTAACATCATGTACATGCAATTAGACATCCTTTAACCACCTCTTGGTACCCCTTTCCTACAAGTCAATTTTGGGCCACATTTTGGCTCTAATCAATCATGTAAGTGACTTCTCACCATATTAGAGTCACTTTGCACCTTATAAGAGTCACTTGCCATCATATATTGGTACAATTAACATGTTAACATCATGTACATGCAATTAGAAATCCATTTACCACCTCTTAGTGCCACATTCATACAAGTCAATTTTGGTCCACATTTTGGTTCTAATTAGCCATGTAAGTCACTTTTCACCATATAGAGTCATTTTGCACCCTATATGATTCACTTTCCATAATCTATTAGTATAATTAACATGTTAACATCATATACATCCAATTTGACATCTTTTTACCACCTCTTAGTTACAATTTCATACAGGTCAATTTTGTTCCACATTTTGGTTCTAATCAACCATGTAATCACTTTTCACCATATTAGAGTCACTTTGCACCCTATAAGAGTCACTTTCCACCATATATATATAACAATTAACATGTTAACATCAGATACATCAATTTGACATCCTTTTACCACCTATTAATGCTACTTTCGTACAAGTTAATTTTGTTCCACATTTTAGCTCTAATCACCATGTAAGTCACTTTTCAACATATTAGAGTCACTTTGCATCCTATAAGAGTCACTTTCCACCATATATTGATACAATTAACATGTTATCTCATGTACATGCAATTAGACATCCTTTAACCACCTCTTGGTACCCATTTCCTACAAGTTAATTTTGGGCAACATTTGGCTCTAATCAATAATGTAAGTGACTTTCACTATATTAGAGTCACTTTGCACCTTATAAGAGTCACTTGCCATCATATATTGGTACAATTAACATGTTCACAATCATGTACATGCAATTAGAAATCCTTTTACCACCTCTTAGTTCCAATTTCATACAGTACAATTTTGTTCCACATTTTGGTTCTAATCAACCATGTAAATCACTTTTCACCATAATACAGTCATTTACACCCTATAAGAGTCACTTTCCACCATATATACAACAATTAACATGTTAACTTCATATACATCAAATTTGACATTCCTTTTACCACCCTATTAATGCTACCTTTCATACACAAGTTAATTTTGTTCCACATTTTGGCTCTAATTCAAACATGTAAGTCACTTTCCAACATATTAGAGTCACTTTGCACCCTATAAGAGTCACTTTCCACCATATATTGATACAATTAACATATCAACATCATGTACATGCAATTGGACATCCTTTAACCACCTCCTGGTACCACTTTCCTACAAGTCAATTTTAGGGCCACATTTTGGCTCTAATCAATCATGTAAGTGACTTCTCACAATATTAGAGTAACTTTGCACCTTATAAGAGTCACTTGCCATCATATATTGGTACAATTAACATGTTAACTCATGTACATGTAATTAGAAATCCTTTTACCATCTCTTAGTGCCACATTCATTTGAGTCAATTTTGGTCCACATTTTGGTCTAGTTAACCATGTAAGTCACTTTTCACCAATTAGAGTCAGTTTGCACCCTATATGATCACTTTCCACAATCTATTGTTATAATAACATGTTAACATCATATACATCCAATTTTTAAATCCTTTTACCACCTCTTAGTTCCCACTTTCCTACAGGTCAATTTGTTCCACCTTTTGGTTCTAATCAAACCATTGTAATCACTTTTCACCATATTAGAGTCACTTTGCACCCTACAAGAGTCACTTTCCACCATAAATACAACAATTAACATATTAACATCATATACATCCAATTTGATATCCTTTTACCACCTATTAATGCCACTTTCATACAAGTTAATTTTGTTCCAAATTTTGGCTCTAATTAACTATGTAAGTCACTTTTCACCATATTAGAGTCACTTTTCACCCTATAAGAGTCACTTGTAACCATATATTGATACAATTAACATGTTAACATCATGTACATGCTATTAGACATCCTTTAACCACCTCTTGGTACCCCTTTCCTACAAGTCAATTTTGGGCCACATTTTGGCTCTAATCAATCATGTAAGTGACTTCTCACCATATTAGAGTCACTTTGCACCTTATAAGAGTCACTTGCCATCATATATTGGTATAATTAACATGTTAACATCATGTACATGCAATTAGAAATCCTTTTACCACCTCTTAGTGCCAAATTCATACAAGACAATTTTGGTCCACATTTTGGTTCAAATTAACCATGTAAGTCACTTTTCACCATATTAGAGTCATTTTGCACCCTATATGAGTCACTTTCCACAATCTATTTGTATAATTAACATGTTAACATCATATATCAGTTTGACATCCTTTTACCACCTCTTAGTTCCACTTTCATACAGGTCAATTTTGTTCCTCATTTTGGTTCTAATCAACAATGTAAGTCACTTTTCACCATATTAGAGTCAGTTTGCACCCTATAAGAGTCACTTTCCACCATAAACACAACAATTAACATGTTAACATCATATACATCCAATTTGATATCCTTTTACCACCTATTAATGCCACTTTCATACAAGTTAATTTTGTTCCACATTTTGGCTCTAATCAACCATGTAAGTCACTTTTCACCATATTAGAGTAACTTTGCACCCTATAAGAGTCACTTGTCACCATATATTGATACAATTAACGTGTTAACATCATGTACATGCAATTAGACATCCTTTAACCACCTCTTGGTACCCCTTTCTTACAAGTCAATTTTGGGCCACATTTTGGCTCTAATCAATCATTGAAGTGACTTCTCACCATATTAGAGTCACTTTGCACCTTATAAGAGTCACTTGCCATCATATATTGGTACAATTAACATGTTCACATCATGTACATGCAATTAGAAATCCTTTTACCACCTCTTAGTGCCACATTCATACAAGTCAATTTTGGTCCACATTTGGTTCGAATTAACCATGTAAGTCACTTTTCACCATACTAGAGTCATTTTGCACCCTATATGATTCACTTTCCATAATCTATTAGTATAATTAAACATGTTAACATCATATACATCCAATTTGACATCTTTTTACCACCTCTTAGTTACAATTTCATACAGGTCAATTTTGTTCCACATTTTGGTTCTAATCAACCATGTAAATCACTTGTCACCATATTAGAGTCACTTTGCACCCTATAAGAGTCACTTTCCACCATATATATATAACAATTAACATGTTAACATCATATCATCCAATTTGACATCCTTTTACCACCTATTAATGCTACTTTCATACAAGTTAATTTTGTTCCATATTTTAGCTCTAATCAACCATGTAAGTCACTTTTCAACATATTAGAGTCACTTTGCATCCTATAAGAGTCACTTTCCACCATATATTGATACAATTAACATGTTATCATCATGTACATGCAATTAGACATCCTTTAAAACCACCTCTTGGTACCCATTTCCTACAAGTTAATTTTGGGCAACATTTTGGCTCTAATCAATCATGTAAGTGACTTCTCACTATATTAGAGTCACTTTGCACCTTATAAGAGTCACTTGCCATCATATATTGGTACAATTAACATGTTCACATCATATACATGCAATTAGAAATCCTTTTACCACCTCTTAGTGCCACATTCATACAAGTCAATTTTGGTCCACATTTTGGTTCTAATTAATCATGTAAGTCACTTTTCACCATATTAGAGTCATTTTGCACCCTATATGATTCACTTTCCACAATCTATTAGTAATTAACATGTTAACATCATATACATCCAATTTGACATCTTTTACCACCTCTTAGTTAAATTCATACAGGTCAATTTTGTTCCACATTTTGGTTCTAATCAACCATGTACATCACTTTTCACCATATTAGAGTCAGTTAGAACCCTATAAGAGTCACTTTCCACCATATATATAACAATTAACATGTTAACATCATATACATCCAATTTGACATCCTTTTACCACCTATTAATGCTACTTTCATACAAGTTAATTTTGTTCCACATTTAGCTCTAATCAACCATGTAAGTCACTTTTCAACATATTAGAGTCACTTTGCATCCTATAAGAGTCACTTTCCACCATATATTGATACAATTAACATGTTAACATCATGTACATGCAATTAGACATCCTTTAACCACCTCTTGACACCCTTTTCCTACAAGTCAATTTTTGGCCACATTTTGGCTCTAATCAATCATGTATGTGACTTCTCACCATATTAGAGTCACTTTGCACCTTATAAGAGTCTGTTGCCATCATATATTGGTACAATTAACATGTTAACATCATGTACATGCAATTAGAAATCCTTTTACCACCTCTTCTTAGAGCAACATTCATACAAGTCAATTTTGGGCCACATTTTGGTTCTAATTAACCATGTAAAGTCACTTTTCACCATATTAGAGTCATTTTTGCACCCTATATGATTCACTTTCCACAATCTATTAGTATAATTACATGTTAACATCATATACATCCAATTGACATCTTTTTACCACCTCTTAGTTCTAATTTCATACAGGTCAATTTTGTTCCACATTTTGGTTCTAATCAACCATGTAAGTCACTTTTCACCATATTAGAGTCACTTTGCACCCTATAAGAGTCACTTTCCACCATATATATATAACAATTAACATGTTAACATCATACAAGTTAATTGTGTTCCACATTTTGGCTATAATTAACCATGTATGTCACTTTTCAACATATTAGAGTCACTTTGCATCCTATAAGAGTCACTTTCCCCCATATATTGATACAATTAACATGTTAACATTATGTACATGCAATTAGACATCCTTTAACCACCTCTTGGTACCCTTTTCCTACAAGTCAATTTGTGGCCACATTTTGGCTCTAATCAATCATGTAAGTGACTTCTCACTTATTAGAGTCACTTTGCCCTTGTAAGAGTCACTTGCCATCATATATTGGTACAATTAACATGTTAACATCATGTACATGCAATTAGAAATCCTTTTACCACCTCTTAGAGCAACATTCATACAAGTCAATTTTGGTCCACATTTTGGTTCTAATTAACCATGTAAGTCACTTTTCACCATATTAGAGTCATTTTGCACCTTATATGAATCACTTTCCATAATCTATTTGTATAATTAACATGTTAACATCTTATACATCCAATTTGACATCCTTTAACCACCTCTTAGTTCCACTTTTATACAGGTAACTTCTGTTCCACATTTTGGTTTTAATCAACCTTGTAAGTCACTTTTCACCATATTAGAGTCACTTTGCACCCTATAAGAGTCACTTTCCACCATATATATAACAATTAACATGTTAACATCATATACATCCAATTTGACATCCTTTTACCACCTATTAATGCTACTTTCATACAAGTTAATTTTGTTCCACATTTTAGCTCTAATCAACCATGAAAGTCACTTTTCAACATATTAGAGTCACTTTGCATCCTATAAGAGTCACTTTCCACTATATATTGATACAAATAACATGTTAACATCATGTACATGCAATTAGACATCCTTTAACCACCTCTTGGTACCCTTTTCCTACAAGTCAATTTTTGGCCACATTTTGGCTCTAATAATCATGTATGTGACTTCTCACCATATTAGAGTCACTTTGCACCATATAAGAGTCAGTTGCCATCATATATTGGTACAATTAACATGTTAACATCATGTACATGCAATTAGAAATCCTTTTACCACCTCTTCTTAGAGCAACATTCATACAAGTCAATTTTGGTCCACATTTTGGTTCTAATTAACCATGTAAGTCACTTTTCACCATATTAGAGTCATTTTGCACCCTATATGATTCACTTTCCACAATCTATTAGTATAATTAACATGTTAACATCATATACATCCAATTTGACATCTTTTTACCACCTCTTAGTTCTAATTTCATACAGGTCAATTTTGTTCCACATTTTGGTTCTAATCAACCATGTAAGTCACTTTTCACCATATTAGAGTCACTTTGCACCCTATAAGAGTCACTTTCCACCATATATATATAACAATTAACATGTTAACATCATATTCATCCAATTTGATATCCTTTTACCACCTATTAATGCCACTTTCATACAAGTTAATTTTATTCCCCATTTTGGCTCTAATCAACCATGTAAGTCACTTTTCACCATATTAGAGTCACTTTTCCCCCTATAAGAGTCACTTGTAACCATATATTGATACAATTAACATGTTAACATCATGTACATGCAATTAGACATCCTTTAACTACCTCTTGGTACCCCTTTCCTACAATTCAATTTTGGGCCACATTTTGGCTCTAATCAATCATGTGAGTGACTTCTCACCATATTAGAGTCACTTTCCACCTTATAAGAGTCACTTGCCATCATATATTGGTACAATTAACATGTTAACATCATGTACATGCAATTAGAAATCCTTTTACCACCTCTTAGTGCCAAATTCATACAAGTCAATTTTGGTCCACATTTTTGGTTCTAATTAACCATGTAAGTCACTTTTCCACCATATTAGAGTCATTTGCACCTTATATGAGTCACTTTCCATAATCTATTTGTATAATTAACATGTTAACATTCTATACATCCAATTTGACATCCTTTAACCCACCTCTTAATTCCACTTTCATACAGTCACTTCTGTTCCACATTTTGGTTTTAATCAAGCTTGTAAGTCACTTTTCACCATATTAGAGTCACTTTGCACCCTATAAAAGTCACTTTCCACCATATATACAACAATTAACATGTTAACATCATATATATTCAATTTGACATCCTTTTACCACCTAATAATGCCACTTTTATACAAGTTAATTTTGTTCCACATTTTGGCTCTAATCAACCATGTAAGTCACTTTTCACCATATTAGAGTCACTTTGCACTATATAAGAGTCACTTGTCACCATATATTGATACAATTAAAATGTTAACATCATGTACATGCAATTAGACATCCTTTAACCACCTCTTGGTACCCCTTTCCTACAAGTTAATTTTGCGCCTCATGTTGTCCCTTATCAATCATGTAAGTGACTTCTCACCAGATTAGAGTCACTTTGCACCTTATAAAAGTCACTTGCCATCATATATTGGTACAATTAACATGTTAACATCATGTACATGCAATTAGAAATGCTTTTACCACCTCTTAGTGCCACATTCATACAAGTCAATTTTGGTTCTAATTAACCCTGTAAGTCACTTTTCACCCATATTAGAGTCATTTTGCACCTTATATGATTCACTTTCCACAATCTATTAGTATAATTAAGATGTTAACATCATATACATCCAATTTGACATCTATTTACTACCTCTTAGTTCCACTTTCATACAGGTCAATTTTGTTCCACATTTTGGTAAACAACCATGTAAGTCACTTTTCACCATATTAGAGTCACTTTGCACCCTATAAGAGTCACTTTCCACCATACATACAACAATTAACATCTTAACATTATATACATCAAATTTGACATCCTTTTACCACCTATTAATGTCACTTTCATACAAGTTAATTTTGTTCCACATTTTGGCTCTAATCAACCATGTAAGTCACTTTTCACCATATTAGAGTTACTTTGCACAATGTAAGAGTTACTTGTCACCATATATGATACAAGTACCATGTAACATCATGTACATGCAATTAGACATCCTTTAACCAACTCTTGGTACCCTTTTCCTACAAGTCAATTTTGGGCCACATTTTGGTTCTAATCAATCATGTAAGTGACTTCTCGCCATATTAGAGTCACTTTGCACCTTATAAGAGTCACTTGCCATCATATATTGGTACAATTAACATGTTAACATCATGTACATGCAATTAGAAATTCTTTTACCACCTCTTAGTTCCAATTTCATACAGTACAATTTTGTTCCACATTTTGGTTCTAATCAACCATGTAAGTCACTTTTCACCAGATTACAGTCACTTTGCACCCTATAAGAGTCACTTTCCACCATATATTGATACAATTAACATGTTAACATCATGTACATGCAATTAGACATCCTTTAACCACCTCTTGGTACACCTTTCCTACAAGTTAATTTTGCGCCTCATTTTGCCGCTTATCAATCATGTAAGTGACTTCTCACCATATTAGAGTCACTTTGCACCTTATAAGAGTCACTTGCCATCATATATTGGTACAATTAAAATGTTAACATCATGTACATCCAATTAGAAATGCTTTTACCACCTCTTAGTGCCACATTCATACAAGTTAATTTTGGTCCACATTTTGGTTCTTATTAACCATGTAAGTCACTTTTCACCATATTAGAGTCATTTTGCAACTTATATGATTCACTTTCCACAATCTATTAGTATAATTAAGATGTTAACATCATATACATCCAATTTGACATCTATTTACTACCTCTTAGTTCCACTTTCATACAAGTCAATTTTGTTCCATATTTTGATTCTAATCAACCATGTAAGTCACTTTTCACCATATTATAGTCACTTTGCACTCTATAAGAGTCACTTTCCACCATACATACAACAATTAACATGTTAACATTATATACATCCAATTTGACATCCTTTTACCACCTATTAATGTCACTTTCATACAAGTTAATTTTGTTCCACATTTTGGCTCTAATCAACCATGTAAGTCACTTTTCACCATATTAGAGTTACTTTGCACAATGTAAGAGTTACTTGTCACCATATATTGATACAAGTACAATGTTAACATCATGTACATGCAATTAGACATCCTTTAACCAACTCTTGGTACCCTTTTCCTACAAGTCAATTTTGGGACACATTTTGGCTCTAATCAATCATGTAAGTGACTTCTCACCATATTAGAGTCACTTTGCACCTTATAAGAGTCACTTGCCATCATATATTGGTACAATTAACATGTTAACATCATGTACATGCAATTAGAAATCCTTTTACCACCTCTTAGTGCCAAATTCATACAAGTCAATTTTGGTCCACATTTTGGTTCTAATTAACCATGTAAGTCACTTTTCACCATATTAGAGTCATTTTGCACCTTATATGAGTCACTTTCCATAATCTATTTGTATAATTAACATGTTAACATCTTATACATCCAATTTGACATCCTTTAACCACCTCTTAATTCCACTTTCATACAGGTCACTTCTGTTCCACATTTTGGTTTTAATCAAGCTTGTAAGTCACTTTTCACCATATTAGAGTCACTTTGCACCCTATAAAAGTCACTTTCCACCATATATACAACAATTAACATGTTAACATCATATATATTCAATTTGACATCCTTTTACCACCTAATAATGCCACTTTTATACAAGTTAATTTTGTTCCACATTTTGGCTCTAATCAACCATGTAAGTCACTTTTCACCATATTAGAGTCACTTTGCACTATATAAGAGTCACTTGTCACCATATATTGATACAATTAAAATGTTAACATCATGTACATGCAATTAGACATCCTTTAACCACCTCTTGGTACCCCTTTCCTACAAGTTAATTTTGCGCCTCATGTTGTCCCTTATCAATCATGTAAGTGACTTCTCACCAGATTAGAGTCACTTTGCACCTTATAAAAGTCACTTGCCATCATATATTGGTACAATTAACATGTTAACATCATGTACATGCAATTAGAAATGCTTTTACCACCTCTTAGTGCCACATTCATACAAGTCAATTTTGGTTCTAATTAACCATGTAAGTCACTTTTCACCATATTAGAGTCATTTTGCACCTTATATGATTCACTTTCCACAATCTATTAGTATAATTAAGATGTTAACATCATATACATCCAATTTGACATCTATTTACTACCTCTTAGTTCCACTTTCATACAGGTCAATTTTGTTCCACATTTTGGTAAACAACCATGTAAGTCACTTTTCACCATATTAGAGTCACTTTGCACCCTATAAGAGTCACTTTCCACCATACATACAACAATTAACATCTTAACATACATCAAATTTGACATCCTTTTACCACCTATTAATGTCACTTTCATACAAGTTAATTTTGGTCCACATTTTGGCTCTAATCAACCATGTAAGTCACTTTTCACCATATTAGAGTTACTTTGCACAATGTAAGAGTTACTTGTCACCATATATTGATACAAGTACCATGTTAACATCATGTACATGCAATTAGACATCCTTTAACCAACTCTTGGTACCCTTTTCCTACAAGTCAATTTTGGGCCACATTTTGGTTCTAATCAATCATGTAAGTGACTTCTCGCCATATTAGAGTCACTTTGCACCTTATAAGAGTCACTTGCCATCATATATTGGTACAATTAACATGTTAACATCATGTACATGCAATTAGAAATTCTTTTACCACCTCTTAGTTCCAATTTCATACAGTACAATTTTGTTCTACATTTTGGTTCTAATCAACCATGTAAGTCACTTTTCACCAGATTACAGTCACTTTGCACCCTATAAGAGTCACTTTCCACCATATATTGATACAATTAACATGTTAACATCATGTACATGCAATTAGACATCCTTTAACCACCTCTTGGTACACCTTTCCTACAAGTTAATTTTGCGCCTCATTTTGCCGCTTATCAGTCATGTAAGTGACTTCTCACCATATTAGAGTCACTTTGCACCTTATAAGAGTCACTTGCCATCATATATTGGTACAATTAAAATGTTAACATCATGTACATCCAATTAGAAATGCTTTTACCACCTCTTAGTGCCACATTCATACAAGTTAATTTTGGTCCACATTTTGGTTCTTATTAACAATGTAAGTCACTTTTCACCATATTAGAGTCATTTTGCAACTTATATGATTCACTTTCCACAATCTATTAGTATAATTAAGATGTTAACATCATATACATCCAATTTGACATCTATTTACTACCTCTTAGTTCCACTTTCATACATGTCAATTTTGTTCCATATTTTGATTCTAATCAACCATGTAAGTCACTTTTCACCATATTATAGTCACTTTGCACCCTATAAGAGTCACTTTCCACCATACATACAACAATTAACATGTTAACATTATATACATCCAATTTGACATCCTTTTACCACCTATTAATGTCACTTTCATACAAGTTAATTTTGTTCCACATTTTGGCTCTAATCAACCATGTAAGTCACTTTTCACCATATTAGAGTTACTTTGCACAATGTAAGAGTTACTTGTCACCATATATTGATACAAGTACAATGTTAACATCATGTACATGCAATTAGACATCCTTTAACCAACTCTTGGTACCCTTTTCCTACAAGTCAATTTTGGGACACATTTTGGCTCTAATCAATCATGTAAGTGACTTCTCACCATATTAGAGTCACTTTGCACCTTATAAGAGTCACTTGCCATCATATATTGGTACAATTAACATGTTAACATCATGTACATGCAATTAGAAATCTTTTTACCACCTCTTAGTTCCAATTTCATACAGTACAATTTTGTTCCACATTTTGGTTCTAATCAACCATGTAAGTCACTTTTCACGAGATTACAGTCACTTTGCACCCTATAAGAGTCACTTTCCACCATATATACAACAATTAACATGTTAACTTCATATACATCCAATTTGACATCCTTTTACCAACTATTAATGCTACTTTCATACAAGTTAATTTTGTTCCACATTTTGGCTCTAATCAACCATGTAAGTCACTTTTCAACATATTAGAGTCACTTTGCATCCTATAAGAGTCACTTTCCACCATATATTGATACAATTAACATATCAACATCATGTAAACGCAATTGGACATCCTTTAATCACCTCTTGGTACCACTTTCCTACAAGTCAATTTTTGGCCACATATTGGCTCTAATCAATCATGTAAGTGACTTCTCACAATATTAGAGTAACTTTACACCTTATAAGAGTCACTTGCTATCATATATTGGTACAATTAACATGTTAACATCATGTACATGTAATTAGAAATCCTATTACCATCTCTTAGTGCCACATTCATTTGAGTCAATTTTGGTCCACATTTTGGTTCTAATTAACCATGTAAGTCACTTTTCACCATATTAGAGTCAGTTTGCACCCTATATGAGTCACTTTCCACAATCTATTTTTATAATTAACATGTTAACATCATATACATCCAATTTGACATCCTTTTACCACCTCTTAGTTCCACTTTCATACAGGTCAATTTTGTTCCACATTTTGGTTCTAATCAACCATGTAAGTCACTTTTCACCATATTAGAGTCATTTTGCACCCTATAAAAGTCACTTTCCACCATAAATACAACAATTAACATGTTAACATCATATACATCCAATTTGATATCCTTTACCACCTATTAATGCCACTTTCATACAAGTTAATTTTGTTCCACATTTTGGCTCTAATCAACCATGTAAGTCACTTTTCACCATATTAGAGTCACTTTTCACCCTATAAGAGTCACTTGTAACCATATATTGATACAATTAACATGTTAACATCATGTACATGCAATTAGACATCCTTTAACCACCTCTTGGTACCCCTTTCCTACAAGTCAATTTTGGGCCACATTTTGGCTCTAATCAATCATGTAAGTGACTTCTCACCATATTAGAGTCACTTTGCACCTTATAAGAGTCACTTGCCATCATATATTGGTACAATTAACATGTTAACATCATGTACATGCAATTAGAAATCCTTTTACCACCTCTTAGTGCCAAATTCATACAAGTCAATTTTGGTCCACATTTTGGTTCTAATTAACCATGTAAGTCACTTTTCACCATATTAGAGTCATTTTGCACCTTATATGAGTCACTTACCACAATCTATTTGTATAATTAACATGTTAACATCTTATACATCCAATTTGACATCCTTTAACCACCTCTTAGTTCCACTTTCATACAGGTCACTACTGTTCCATATTTTGGTTTTAATCAACCTTGTAAGTCACTTTTCACCATATTAGAGTAACTTTGCACAATGTAAGAGTTACTTGTCACCATATATTGATACAAGTACCATGTTAACATCATGTACATGCAATTAGACATCCTTTAACCAACTCTTGGTACCCTTTTCCTACAAGTCAATTTTGGGCCACATTTTGGCTCTAATCAATCATGTAAGTGACTTCTCACCATATTAGAGTCACTTTGCACCTTATAAGAGTCACTTGCCATCATATATTGGTACAATTAACATGTTAACATCCTGTACATGCAATTAGAAATCCTTTTACCACCTCTTAGTTCCAATTTCATACAGTACAATTTTGTTCCACATTTTGGTTCTAATCAACCATGTAAGTCACTTTTCACCAGATTACAGTCACTTTGCACCCTATAAGAGTCACTTTCCACCATATATACAACAATTAACATGTTAACTTCATATACATCCAATTTCACATCCTTTTACCACCTATTAATGCTACTTTCATACAAGTTAATTTTGTTCCACATTTTGGCTCTAATCAACCATGTAAGTCACTTTTCAACATATTAGAGTCACTTTGCATCCTATAAGAGTCACTTTCCACCATATATTGATACAATTAACATATCAACATCATGTACATGCAATTGGACATCCTTTAATCACCTCTTGGTACCACTTTCCTACAAGTCAATTTTTGGCCACATTTTGGCTCTAATCAATCATGTAAGTGACTTCTCACAATATTAGAGTAACTTTGCACCTTATAAGAGTCACTTGCTATCATATATTGGTACAATTAACATGTTAACATCATGTACATATAATTAGAAATCCTTTTACCATCTCTTAGTGCCACATTCATTTGAGTCAATTTTGGTCCACATTTTGGTTCTAATTAACCATGTAAGTCACTTTTCACCATATTAGAGTCAGTTTGCACCCTATATGAGTCACTTTCCACCATCTATTTTTATCATTAACATCTTAACATCATATACATCCAATTTGACATCCTTTTACCACCTCTTACTTCCACTTTCATACAGGTCAATTTTGTTCTACATTTTGGTTCTAATCAACCATGTAAGTCACTTTTCACCATATTAGAGTCATTTTGCACCCTATAAGAGTCACTTTCCACCATAAATACAACAATTAACATGTTAACATCATATACATCAGATTTGATATCCTTTTACCACCTATTAATGCCACTTTCATACAAGTTAATTTTGTTCCACATTTTGGCTCTAATCAAGCATGTAAGTCACTTTTCACCATATTAGAGTCACTTTTCACCCTATAAGAGTCACTTGTAACCATATATTGATACAATTAACATGTTAACATCATGTACATGCAATTAGACATCCTTTAACCACCTCTTGGTACCCCTTTCCTACAAGTCAATTTTGGGCCACATTTTGGCTCTAATCAATCATGTAAGTGACTTCTCACCATATTAGAGTCACTTTGCACCTTATAAGAGTCACTTGCCATCATATATTGGTACAATTAACATGTTAACATCATGTACATGCAATTAGAAATCCTTTTACCACCTCTTAGTGCCAAATTCATACAAGTCAATTTTTGTCCACATTTTGGTTATAATTAACCATGTAAGTCACTTTTCACCATATTAGAGTCATTTTGCACTTATATGAGTCACTTTCCACAATCTATTTGTATAATTAACATGTTAACATCTTATACATCCAATTTGACATCCTTTAACCACCTCTTAGTTCCACTTTCATACAGGTCACTTCTGTTCCACATTTTGGTTTTAATCAACCTTGTAAGTCACTTTTCACCATATTAGAGTCACTTTGCACCCTATAAGAGTCACTTTCCACCATATATACAACAATTAACATGTTAATATCATATATATTCAATTCGACATCCTTTTACCATCTATTAATGCCACTTTTATACAAGTTAATTTTGTTCCACATTTTGGCTCTAATCAACCATGTAAGTCACTTTTCACCATATTAGAGTCACTTTGCACTCTATAAGAGTCACATGTCACCATATATTGATACAATTAACATGTTAACATCATGTACATGCAATTAGACATCCTTTAACCACCTCTTGGTACGCCTTTCCTACAAGTTAATTTTGCGCCTCATTTTGCCGCTTATCAATCATGTAAGTGACTTCTCACCATATTAGAGTCACTTTGCACCTTATAAGAGTCACTTGCCATCATATATTGGTACAATTAACATGTTTACATCATGTACATGTAATTAGAAATGCTTTTACCACCTCTTAGTGCCACATTCATACAAGTTAATTTTGGTCCACATTTTGGTTCTAATTAACCATGTAAGTCACTTTTCACCATATTAGAGTCATTTTGCACCTTATATGATTCACTTTCCACAATCTATTAGTATAATTAAGATGTTAACATCATATATATCCAATTTGACATCTTTTTACTACCTCTTGGTTCCATACAGGTCAATTTTGTTCCACATTTTGGTTCTAATCAACCATGTAAGTCACTTTTCACCATATTAGAGTCACTTTGCACCCTATAAGAGTCATTTTCCAGCATACATACAACAATTAACATGTTAACATTATATACATCCAATTTGACATCCTTTTACCACCTATTATTGTCACTTTCATACAAGTTAATTTTGTTCCACATTTTGGCTCTAATCAACCATGTAATTCACTTTTCACCATATTAGAGTTACTTTGCACAATGTAAGAGTCACTTATCACCATATATTGATACAAGTACCATGTTAACATCATGTACATGCAATTAGATATCCTTTACCCAACTCTTGGTACCCTTTTCCTACAAGTCAATTTTGGGCCACATTTTGGCTCTTATCAATCATGTAAGTGACTTCTCACCATATTAGAGTCACTTTGCACCTTATAAGAGTCACTTGCCATCATATATTGGTACAATTAACATGTTTACATCATGTACATGCAATTAGAAATCCTTTTATCACCTCTTAGTTCCAATTTCATACAGTACAATTTTGTTCTACATTTTGGTTCTAATCAACCATGTAAGTCACTTTTCAACATATTACAGTCACTTTGCACCCTATAAGAGTCACTTTCCACCATATATACAACAATTAACATGTTAACTTCATATACATCCAATTTGACATCCTTTTACCACCTATTAATGCTACTTTCATACAAGTTAATTTTGTTCCACATTTTGGCTCTAATCAACCATGTAAGTCACTTTTCAACATATTAGAGTCACTTTGCATCCTATAAGAGTCACTTTCCACCATATATTGATACAATTAACATATCAACATCATGTACATGCAATTGGACATCCTTTAACCACCTCTTGGTACCACTTTCCTGCAAGTCAATTTTTGGCCACATTTTGGCTCTAATCAATTATGTAAGTGACTTCTCACAATATTAGAGTAACTTTGCACCTTATAAGAGTCACTTTGTAACGCCCCCAAATCCGGGGTCAGGGGATTTGGTCGTCACTATAAAACTTCAATCTAAATCAACCTGTTTAATCAATAAACAAATGCCAGCGGAAGATATTTAGCATAAATGACCCCAAACTAATCCAAGATCTTTTAAGGTTACAGTTCTAGAAACAAGATATCCAAATTCCACAAATAAATTTTTCACTTTCTTTTAAAACTCTTTTCAATAAATTCCAACTCAAAACTAAACCCACTAGTATAACTTCGAAATGAAGTATACTAGGCCCAAATAAAATATACAACTATATATAATATAATATAAACAACTTTATACAATAAAACTTACACTAGTTCGTAAACCCTGGACCAACCACCTTCCAAAAGCTTCTTCTTTGCTTCCTCGAATTACGCAGCTAAACAGCGCAAGCTAATCCTCACTGGAGGTTAAATTTGAAAACAGGCAAGTATGAGCGAAAGAAATGCTCAGCAAGTTAATTATAACATATATAGGGTCGTTTTGATATAAAACCGACATCTGCATCAGCGCAGAACATTTAAAAATCATAATTGCTGAATCATAAAATTATAGTAGTGGAACCCCAGAATTGATTCCTTAATTGTATTCAAAAACCCTTTTTATATTTTCCAGCGACGTGCTTCAGCAATACTTTGAATCATAACGAGAATAAAAACTCGTAAAACAGTGTTTACGGAAATATCGTAAACCACAATAACATGAAACAATGATTATGGATTGAATCATAAACTTTACTCAAAACCGAACTCTTGAGATTAATACTTATTTTGTTGTCATATCAAATTAGATATCAATACGAACTTTGATGCTAACAACATTCCATACTGAAGTCAACCCCAATCATCTGTACTAATACCACATTTGATATTTAACAACAACATAAGTATCAGCATAAATCAGAATCTGAATCAAAACTGCATTTCACCGTTAATCCAAAACAGAAACAGTTGATAAATCATTTATTCTATGAATATCAAAACAATATCATAATTTAGATTGGAATCCTCGAACGACGGTGTGTTGCCGCCGGTGATCAGCCGCGGAGCAACACCGGTATGCCGAAGCATATCCAACTAAACAAAGGGGCACCCAAGGCACATATCGGCCTAGCAAGGTGTTATATCCTGTATAACACATAGCTCACACTGGACCGCCGCCACGGCCTCTTACGCAACCATCCAATCTTAAAAACATTTTATTGAGAGGGGTCATAATACTCGACACCCTTAAAAACTTTTATTCCCCCATTTACTTGGGCAGAAAAACCAAAACAACGTCATCTTTCTCAAAATCCAAAACATTTGTAAATCCAATAAGTTGATAAGTAAAATCACTTAGCTATTCTGAACATAGAATAACGGAAGAATATTTGCATGATAATTCAGCGATATGTAAAACATTTATCGATTCTAAACTGAGAATAGGAAAAGCAACACTTGCATGATAAGATTTAAATAAATATCACTTGAACAATAAGTGATGATAGGGATACTTGCATAATATGAATCGAATTAAACGTCACTTGAATGATAAGTGAGGTTAGGGTACTTGCCTTTGGGTTTTAGTAGTTAGTCACACTCGCAAAGACGCATCTATTCGGACATTCTGTCTCAAGACATCTCCGTCCTGCTTTTCAACACCTTACTGATATGCTGCTCCAGCGATTGCTAGAAGCCAGATATCCACTTTCATTCCATCTCACTCTTTATCCAACATCTTGTCTTGATCAACTCGAATGATCCGCATCTATAATTAAAATATAGAACTTTAATTGTCTAATCGATAACCACTCGACGAACTACGCATCAAAAGCCTAATGTCTACCCATACGATAGCCCACACATAAACGAAACAGTCAAACACAAGACTCTTGACCCACATACGCACATAATTCACATAGCACGTAAGCACATAACTCATGTATCATATAATTTATAACACACATCCCTCGATTCGTCAAAAGGTTCGACTCGGTATGTTTAAAACTGAAATCAGGTCAAAAATATGATTTATCGATGAATTAACGACTCAGAATCATTCGTAAAGCAAGTGACCTTTCGAAACAAAAGGATTTGGGTCTTGAAAGTATTTTTATTGAAAGCAGAATATTTTTCTGAGTCTATACGCGTTTGTTTCGTATTAAACGGACGAATGGTTGATTTTCTATGAATAAAATACGAATAATTCAATTAATAATAGTATTAATTGAATATTTAATACTCTATAGATATTTTTAAAAGCCCAAAATAATTATTAGGAATTATTTGGCTTAATTATAAATAATTATATTTTATTTAACCATTTATAAATAAAATTAATTGATTAATGAATTAATCAATCAATCAAATCCATAAATAATTAACTAAAATAAATTATAAATAATTAAATCAAATTTGAATTTTTTTGAAAATAATAAAAGAAAATAATTTTTGGAATTAAAATAATTCAGTTAACTATTTAAAATAATTAACTAAATTAATTTTTGAATTTAAAAACAATTTTTGGAATTTCAAATGAATTTTGAATTATTTTCTGAAAATAATTCCCAGAAACATGTTTTGGAAAGGGGGTCATCTTCTTTGATGGATCAAACAGCAACAAAGCACAAGAACACAGTCGGGAAGCTTGAAGAACTCGCCGGAATTTTCCGGAATCCGGCGAGCTTCAACACCTTCGGCGAACTCGACACCAAAACATCACGAAAATCACACCAAAACATCACGAAAACTTCTGTTTTTCACACCAAACTCGACAAAAATCATTCCAGAAATTGAATGGAAGCAACTACAACATCAAACAATCAAACCCACATAAAAATCGATCAAAACCATCAAGAACAACAAATTTTCCGGCCAAAAATCGATTTGCTTCGTTTCTCAACCATAATCGACGTACTATATATCAAAACGATGCTAGAAACACGTACAATCTAATTATATCATCACAATTAACAACCAATTAACGTATAAACCAAAATATTGAAAAATACAAACTAACAAAACCAAAACTCGACTATAGCCCTCCGGCAATAGAACGAACACAAAAATGGTATGAATCGACTCTAAATAACATGTTAAAGCTAATCCTAACATCAAAAACAACCAAAAACTCCTGAAAATCAAGAACCCAATTCGGGTCTAGAACCCTAAAATACGAATTTGAAATTTACCAGTCGTTTAAACGATTTGATAGTTGAAATAGGTAGAACAGATCAAGGGCTTCACAACGGTTACAAATACTTGTGATTTGGTGTTCAATAACACCTTCAAAATTGACTTTGATTTTCAGAACTCTTCAAGAACACCAAGAACACATATTCAAGTAATTTTCAGAAAATCAAACCTTAATTACTACATAATATTGAACTCTATTTTGGAAGTATAATATACCAAATTGACCAGAAAAACATGCTCTACAACATGGAATCATCAAATCATATCAACAACCTCAAGAACAAATTTTCATAATTTAATTATTAAATAATTCGAATATAAATAAATAAATAAGAAAATTACCATGATTTCTGGACAAAAATTGATGATTGATTCAGAAAGAAGATTTCGAGAGCTTCGTTTTGATATGCTGCACGCCCGAATCGGAGTTCGATAACGCCTTCGTTCGTGTGTTTGATTCTCGGGTACGTATCGGTTTCTCGGGTTTTTCTCTGTATTTACGGTGTTTTAACTGGTTGCAAATGAATAAACGGAATTAAACGAAATAAGAAATAGACTATTTATATTTATGGAATATTGGATCGTTTTGGATCGTTTTGGATCGTTTTGGATCATTAAATTAGTTTCTTAGCCGCTAAGTAACTGCAATAACGATCCGATTCAATACCAAAATTGGATAATTATCAAAACCGAGCTTTTTATAAAACATTATATACGAGAATAATATAAAAATATCCCGTCTCTCGAAAATACGGGTTTTATTGATTACCGAAATAACTATCGTATCGAAAATCTTGCGCCGGGCCGCGCACGGGTCAAACCGTAATCCGGATTGAAAAAGTCAAAACACGGAAAATGTCCGGAATTACCAGATTAGGTTAGGAAGGAGTTTTTGGAAGAGTTTCGGGTTGTAAAAACGCAAAAACGGTTGAAGTTGAATGATTCCCGGCTTTATAAAATAATTTTGGTAATTACTCAGAAAATAATTAATAATTCATAAATCAATATAAAATCATATAACAGTCCAAAAATTATCAGAAAAATATCACAATTATCTATATTTTATTCTGAACATATAAAAATTCAAATATTCAAATAATATCACATATAAACACCCAAACATCAATTCCAATTATCAGATAATTCACCAAAATTCACATAAAATCACATAAATAATTCCAAATAATTATAATAATAATATTTGAAAATATGGGATATTACAATCTACCCCCCTTATAAGGATTCCGTCCTCGGAATCAGCAGAAGAAAGCACTAAGGGATCTTCTAGCCAACTTTCCATTTCCAATAACCTCAATTTTCCATAATCTCAAACAAATCTTGTATTCCTTGTATAATAAAACTTTTACAGGAGCTTCACCGTGCACCTTGTTCCATTCACACCCTTTGACCAATTCCTCAATAGAATCACTTTTATTGATCGCGAGAAAGAAGAATAGAGAGAAAGATAGAGAGAAGAAAGGAAAGAGAGATAAAGAGAGAAATAAAAGAACAGATTGACTTCGCTATATGCCACTGATATTCTAATCGCATTGCAGTCCACTGTCGTCCTTCGTAATTCCATCACATCGCCTTACTTTGACTTGACCAGAATACTCAACTTAACTTGATTGGCATGCCTTCGAATATTTGGGATGATAAAATCATAGAATTTCAAAAAGAAAAGAATTTGATACCATAATGGAACCAAAATCTGAATTTGAGAAAAAGTATTGTTGAAATAAAAGAATAACTGAGAGATCAATATGATCAAACGAACTTGGTATTGCGTGCCCAAATTAAGACACTACTAAAGGTTGTTAACCTTCATGTATTCACAACACACACAAGTGATGGCGTCCCATCCAACTCCTATCACACAGACAGGTATACCTTGTGTCCCCTATAGTTAGAGTTGTTCATCTCAGTCAAAATAAAAGAATATCAAAAGAATCCAAAATCAAATGAATAAAAGTGGAAAGACTTCAAAGCTGATATTTCTGAAGAAAATGAAATCCAGAGAACAAAAATTTTGACACCAAATGAGCAAGTGGTGTCACATCACCAAGAAACTATCCACCAGATAAGAAAAGTGGAAGTTCAATATCACAACTTGACAGAGCTATCAAAACCTGAACAATAGGCTTCATGACAACCTCTGGCACATTTAAAACACAGTTATGATTGAAAATGAGTGTTAGGGAATATATCCTCTAACAATTACTTCTTTTGAGAGATGTCAAAAGGGAATTATAGAAAGAGAAGGTATTGCCAAAGTCTTAATATTTATCTTCAATTTGAACTCTCCAGTTGAATCGTCACCCACTTCTAGACACTTCTTCACGTTCCAAGGATATCGATAATCTCCATCGTCGTCGAAACGTAGTAGCCTCAGAAAATTTTACCAAAGAAGTTTGCAGCTTTCCGGAGTTTCATCCAGCTCAACACAACCATCTCCAACGAATCTGCCTATCTTAACTTACTCGTTGGTACTATATTCGATAGTCCAACAGGAACTCGATATGAGCTCAAGCGTCCTCACATAGCTATACACACTCCTACACACTCTCGTTTCTAGTTTACTATAACCTCAGCTCTGATACCAACCTGTAACGCCCCCAATCCGGGGTCAGGGGATTTGGTCGTCACTATAAAACTTCAATCTAAATCAACCTGTTTAATCAATAAACAAATGCCAGCGGAAGATATTTAGCATAAATGACCCAAACTAATCCAAGATCTTTAAGGTTACAGTTCTAGAAACAAGATATCCAAATTCCACAAATAAATTTTTCACTTTCTTTTAAAACTCTTTTCAATAAATTCCAACTCAAAACTAAACCCACTAGTATAACTTCGAAATGAAGTATACTAGGCCCAAATAAAATATACAACTATATATAATATAATATAAACAACTTTATACAATAAAACTTACACTAGTTCGTAAACCCTGGACCAACCACCTTCCAAAAGCTTCTTCTTTGCTTCCTCGAATTACGCAGCTAAACAGCGCAAGCTAATCCTCACTGGAGGTTAAATTTGAAAACAGGCAAGTATGAGCGAAAGAAATGCTCAGCAAGTTAATTATAACATATATAGGGTCGTTTTGATATAAAACCGACATCTGCATCAGCGCAGAACATTTAAAAATCATAATTGCTGAATCATAAAATTATAGTAGTGGAACCCCAGAATTGATTCCTTAATTGTATTCAAAAACCCTTTTTATATTTTCCAGCGACGTGCTTCAGCAATACTTTGAATCATAACGAGAATAAAAACTCGTAAAACAGTGTTTACGGAAATATCGTAAACCACAATAACATGAAACAATGATTATGGATTGAATCATAAACTTTACTCAAAACCGAACTCTTGAGATTAATACTTATTTTGTTGTCATATCAAATTAGATATCAATACGAACTTTGATGCTAACAACATTCCATACTGAAGTCAACCCCAATCATCTGTACTAATACCACATTTGATATTTAACAACAACATAAGTATCAGCATAAATCAGAATCTGAATCAAAACTGCATTTCACCGTTAATCCAAAACAGAAACAGTTGATAAATCATTTATTCTATGAATATCAAAACATATCATAATTTAGATTGGAATCCTCGAACGACGGTGTGTTGCCGCCGGTGATCAGCCGCGGAGCAACACCGGTATGCCGAAGCATATCCAACTAAACAAAGGGGCACCCAAGGCACATATCGGCCTAGCAAGGTGTTATATCCTGTATAACACATAGCTCACACTGGACCGCCGCCACGGCCTCTTACGCAACCATCCAATCTTAAAAACATTTTATTGAGAGGGGTCATAATACTCGACACCCTTAAAAACTTTTATCCCCCATTTACTTGGGCAGAAAAACCAAAACAACGTCATCTTTCTAAAAATCCAAAACATTTGTAAATCCAATAAGTTGATAAGTAAAATCACTTAGCTATTCTGAACATAGAATAACGGAAGAATATTTGCATGATAATTCAGCGATATGTAAAACATTTATCGATTCTAAACTGAGAATAGGAAAAGCAACACTTGCATGATAAGATTTAAAATAAATATCACTTGAACAATAAGTGATGATAGGGATACTTGCATAATATGAATCGAATTAAACGTCACTTGAATGATAAGTGAGGTTAGGGTACTTGCCTTTGGGTTTTAGTAGTTAGTCACACTCGCAAAGACGCATCTATTCGGACATTCTGTCTCAAGACATCTCCGTCCTACTTTTCAACACCTTACTGATATGCTGCTCCAGCGATTGCTAGAAGCCAGATATCCACTTCCATTCCATCTCACTCTTTATCCAACATCTTGTCTTGATCAACTCGAATGATCCGCATCTATAATTAAAATATAGAACTTTAATTGTCTAATCGATAACCACTCGACGAACTACGCATCAAAAGCCTAATGTCTACCCATACGATAGCCCACACATAAACGAAACAGTCAAACACAAGACTCTTGACCCACATACGCACATAATTCACATAGCACGTAAGCACATAACTCATGTATCATATAATTTATAACACACATCCCTCGATTCGTCAAAAGGTTCGACTCGGTATGTTTAAAACTGAAATCAGGTCAAAAATATGATTTATCGATGAATTAACGACTCAGAATCATTCGTAAAGCAAGTGACCTTTCGAAACAAAAGGATTTGGGTCTTGAAAGTATTTTTATTGAAAGCAGAATATTTTTCTGAGTCTATACGCGTTTGTTTCGTATTAAACGGACGATGGTTGATTTTCTACGAATAAAATACGAATAATTCAATTAATAATAGTATTAATTGAATATTTAATACTCTATAGATATTTTTAAAAGCCCAAAATAATTATTAGGAATTATTTGGCTTAATTATAAATAATTATATTTTATTTAACCATTTATAAATAAAATTAATTGATTAAATGAATTAATCAATCAATCAAATCCATAAATAATTAACTAAAATAAATTATAAATAATTAAATCAAATTTGAATTTTTTTGAAAATAATAAAAGAAAATAATTTTTGGAATTAAAATAATTCAGTTAACTATTTAAAATAATTAACTAAATTAATTTTGAATTTAAAAACAATTTTTGGAATTTCAAATGAATTTTGAATTATTTTCTGAAAATAATTCCCAGAAACATGTTTTGGAAAGGGGGTCATCTTCTTTGATGGATCAAACAGCAACAAAGCACAAGAACACAGTCGGGAAGCTTGAAGAACTCGCCGGAATTTTCCGGAATCCGGCGAGCTTCAACACCTCCGGCGAACCCCCAAATCACACCAAAACATCACGAAACTTCTGTTTTTCACACCAAACTCGACAAAAATCATTCCAGAAATTGAATGGAAGCAACTACAACATCAAACAATCAAACCCACATAAAAATCGATCAAAACCATCAAGAACAACAAATTTTCCGGCCAAAAATCGATTTGCTTCGTTTCTCAACCATAATCGACGTACTATATATCAAAACGATGCTAGAAACACGTACAATCTAATTATATCATCACAATTAACAACCAATTAACGTATAAACCAAAATATTGAAAAATACAAACTAACAAAACCAAAAACTCGACTATAGCCCTCCGGCAATAGAACGAACACAAAAATGGTATGAATCGACTCTAAATAACATGTTAAAGCTAATCCTAACATTAAAAACAACCAAAAACTCCTGAAAATCAAGAACCCAATTCGGGTCTAGAACCCTAAAATACGAATTTGAAATTTACCAGTCGTTTAAACGATTTGATAGTTGAAATAGGTAGAACATATCAAGGGCTTCACAACGGTTACAAATACTTGTGATTTGGTGTTCAATAACACCTTCAAAATTGACTTGATTTTCAGAACTCTTCAAGAACACCAAGAACACATATTCAAGTAATTTTCAGAAAATCAAACCTTAATTACTACATGATATTGAACTCTATTTTGGAAGTATAATATACCAAATTGACCAGAAAAACATGCTCTACAACATGGAATCATCAAATCATATCAACAACCTCAAGAACAAATTTTCATAATTTAATTATTAAATAATTCGAATATAAATAAATAAATAAGAAAATTACCATGATTTCTGGACAAAAATTGATGATTGATTCAGAAAGAAGATTTCGAGAGCTTCGTTTTGATATGCTGCACGCCCGAATCGGAGTTCGATAACGCCTTCGTTCGTGTGTTTGATTCTCGGGTACGTATCGGTTTCTCGGGTTTTTCTCTGTATTTACGGTGTTTTAACTGGTTGCAAATGAATAAACGGAATTAAACGAAATAAGAAATAGACTATTTATATTTATGGAATATTGGATCGTTCTGGATCGTTTTGGATCGTTTTGGATCATTAAATTAGTTACTTAGCCGCTAAGTAACTGCAATAACGATCCGATTCAATACCAAAATTGGATAATTATCAAAACCGAGCTTTTTATAAAACATTATATACGAGAATAATATAAAAATATCCCGTCTCTCGAAAATACGGGTTTTATTGATTACCGAAATAACTATCGTATCGAAAATCTTGCGCCGGGCCGCGCACGGGTCAAACCGTAATCCGGATTGAAAAAGTCAAAACACGGAAAATGTCCGGAATTACCAGATTAGGTTAGGAAGGAGTTTTTGGAAGAGTTTCGGGTTGTAAAAACGCAAAAACGGTTTGAAGTTGAATGATTCCCGGCTTTATAAAATAATTTTGGTAATTACTCAGAAAATAATTAATAATTCATAAATCAATATAAAATCATATAACAGTCCAAAAATTACCAGAAAAATATCACAATTATCTATATTTTATTCTGAACATATAAAAATTCAAATATTCAAATAATATCACATATAAACACCCAAACATCAATTCCAATTATCAGATAATTCACCAAAATTCACATAAAATCACATAAATAATTCCAAATAATTATAATTTAATTAGCAAAAAAAAAAAAAAAAATAAATAATTATAATAATAATATTTGAAAATATGGGATATTACACACTTGCCATCATATATTGGCACAATTAACATGTTAACATCATGTACATGTAATTAGAAATCCTTTTACCATCTCTTAGTGCCACATTCATGTGAGTCAATTTTGGTCCACATTTTGGTTCTAACCATGTAAGTTACTTTTCACCATATTAGAGTCAGTTTGCACTCTATATGAGTCACTTTCCACAATCTATTTTTATAATTAACATGTTAACATCATATACATCCAATTTCACATCCTTTTACCACCTCACTTCCACTTTCATACAGGTCAATTTTGTTCCACATTTTGGTTCTAATCAACCATGTAAGTCACTTTTCACCATATTAGAGTCATTTTGCACCCTATAAGAGTCACTTTCCACCATAAATACAACAATTAACATGTTAACATCATATACATCCAATTTGATATCCTTTTACCACCTCTTAGAGCAACATTCATACAAGTCAATTTTAGTCCACATTTTGGTTCTAATTAACCATTTAAGTCACTTTTCACCATATTAGAGTCATTTTGCACCTTATATGAATCACTTTCCACAATCTATTTGTATAATTAACATGTTAACATCTTATACATCCAATTTGACATCCTTTAACCACCTCTTAGTTCCACTTTTATACAGGTAACTTCTGTTCCACATTTTGGTTTAATCAACCTTGTAAGTCACTTTTCACCATATTAGAGTCACTTTGCACCCTATAAGATTCACTTTCCACCATATATATAACAATTAACACTTTAACTTCATATACATCCAATTTGACATCCTTTTACCACCTATTAATGCCACTTTCATACAAGTTAATTTTGTTCCACATTTTGGCTCTAATCAACCATGTAAGTCACTTTTCAACATATTAGAGTCACTTTGCATCCTATAAAAGTCACTTTCTACCATATATTGATATAATTAACATGTTAACATCATGTACATGCAATTGGACATCCTTTAACCACCTCTTGGTACCACTTTCCTACAAGTCAATTTTGGGCCACATTTTGGCTCTAATCAATCATGTAAGTGACTTCTCACCATATTAGAGTCACTTTGCACCTTATAAGAGTCACTTAACATCATATATTGGTACAATTACCATGTTAACATCATGTACATGCAATTAGAAATCTTTTTACCACCTCTTAGTGCGAAATTCATACAAGGCAATTTGGTCCACATTTTGGTTCTAATTAACCATGTAAGTCACTTTTCACCATATTAGAGTTATTTTGCACCGTATATGAGTCACTTTCCACAATCTATTTGTATAATTAACATGTTAATATCATATATCAATTTGACATCCTTTTACCACCTCTTAGTTCCACTTTCATACAGGTCAATTTTGTTCCAGATTTTGGTTCTAATCAACCATGTAAGTCACTTTTCACCATATTAGAGTCAGTTTGCACCCTATAAGAGTCACTTTCCACCATAAACACAACAATTAACATGTTAACATCATATACATCGAATTTGATATTCTTTTACCACCTATTAATGCCACTTTCATACAAGTTACTTTTGTTCTACATTTTGGGTGTAATCAACCATGTAAGTCACATTTCACCATATTAGAGTCACTTTGCACCCTATAAGAGTCACTTGTCACCATATATTGATACAATTAACATGTTAACATCATGTACATCCAATTAGACATCCTTTGACCACCTCTTGGTACCCCTTTCCTACAAGTCAATTTTGGGCCAAATTTTGGCTCTAATCAATCATGTAAATGACTTATCACCATATTAGAGTCACTTTGCACCATATAAGAGTCACTTGCCATCATATATTGGTACAATTAACATGTTAACATCGTGTACATGCAATTAGAAATCCTTTTACCACCTCCTAGTGCCACATTCATACAAGTCAATTTTGGTCCACATTTTGGTTCCAATTAACCATGTAAGTGACTTTTCACCATATTAGAGTCATTTTGCACCCTATATGATTCACTTTCCATAATCTATTAGTATAATTAACATATTAACATCATATACATCCAATTTGACATCTTTTTACCACCTCTTAGTTCCAATTTCATACTGTACAATTTTGTTCTACATTTTGCTTCTAATCAACCATGTAAGTCACTTTTCACCATATTACAGTCACTTTGCACCCTATAAGAGTCACTTTCCACCATATATACAACAATTAACATGTTAACATCATATACATCCAATTTGACAACCTTTTACCACCTCTTAATGCTACTTTCATACAAGTTAATTTTGTTCCACATTTTGGCTCTAATCAACCATGTAAGTCACTTTTCAACATATTAGAGTCACTTTGCATCCTATAAGAGTCACTTTCCACCATATATTGGTACAATTAACATGTTAACATCATGTACATGCAATTAGAAATCCTTTTACCACCTCTTAGTGCCACATTCATACAAGTCAATTTTGGTCCACATTTTGGTTCTAATTAATCATGTAAGTCACTTTTCACCATATTAGAGTCATTTTGCACCCTATATGATTGACTTTCCACAATCTATTGGTATAATTAAGATGTTAACATCATATACATCCAATTTGACATCTTTTTACTACCTCTTAGTTCCACTTTCATACAGGTCAATTTTGTTCCACATTTTGGTTCTAATCAACCATGTAAGTCACTTTTCACCATATTAGAGTCACTTTGCACCCTATAAGAGTCACTTTCCACCATACATACAATAATTAACATGTTAACATTATATACATCCAATTTGACATCCTTTTACCACCTATTAATGTCACTTTCATACAAGTTAATTTTGTTCCACGTTTTGGCTCTAATCAACCATGTAAGTCACTTTTCACCATATTAGAGTTACTTTGCACAATGTAAGAGTCACTTGTCACCTTATATTGATACAAGTATCATGTTAACATCATGTACATGCAAATTAGACATCCTTTAACCAACTCTTGGTACCCCTTTCCTACAAGTCAATTTGGGCCACATTTTGGCTCTTATCAATCATGTAAGTGATTTCTCACCATATTAGAGTCACTTTGCACCTTATAAGAGTCACTTGCCATCATATATTGGTACAATTAACATGTTAACATCATGTACTTGCAATAGAAATCCTTTTACCACCTCTTAGTTCCATTTTCATAAAGTACAATTTTGTTCCACATTTTGGTTCTAATCAACCATGTAAGTCACTTTTTACAATATTACAGTCACTTTGCACCGTATAAGAGTCAGTTTCCACCATATATATATAACAATTAACATGTTAACTTCATATACATCCAATTTGACATCCTTTTACCACCTATTAATGCTACTTTCATACAAGTTAATTTTGTTCCACATTTTGGCTCTAATCAACCATGTAAGTCACTTTTCAACATATTAGAGTCACTTTGCATCCTATAAAAGTCACTTTTCTACCATATATTGATATAATTAACATGTTAACATCATGTACATGCAATTGGACATCCTTTAACCACCTCTTGGTACGACTTTCCTACAAGTCAATTTTTGGCCACATTTTGGCTCTAATCAATCATGTAAGTAACTTCTCACAATATTAGAGTAACTTTGCACCTTATAAGAGTCACTTGCCATCATATATTGGTACAATTAACATGTTAACATCATGTACATGTAATTAGAAATCCTTTTACCATCCCTTAGTGCCACATTCATGTGAGTCAATTTTGGTCCACATTTTGGTTCTAACTAACCATGTAAGTCACTTTTCACCATATTAGAGTCAGTTTGCACCCTATATGAGTCACTTTCTACAATCTATTTTTATAATTAACATGTTAACATCATATACATCCAATTTGACATCCTTTTACCACCTCTTACTTCCACTTTCATACAGGTCAATTTTGTTCCACATTTTGGTTCTAATCAACCATATAAGTCACTTTTCACCATATTAGAGTCATTTTGCACCCTATAAGAGTCACTTTCCACCATAAATACAACAATTAACATGTTAACATCATATACATCCAATTTGATATCCTTTTACCATCTATTAATGCCACTTTCATACAAGTTAATTTTGTTCCACATTTTGGCTCTAATCAACCATGTAAGTCACTTTTCACCATATTAGAGTCAGTTTTCACCCTATAAGAGTCACTTGTAACCATATATTGATACAATTAACATGTTAACATCATGTACATGCAATTAGACATCTTTAACCACCTCTTGGTATCCCTTTCCTACAAGTCAATTTTGGGAAACATTTTGGCTCTAATCAATCATGTAAGTGACTTCTCACCATATTAGAGTCACTTTGCACCTTATAAGAGTCACTTGCCATCATATATTGGTACAATTAACATGTTAACATCATGTACATGCAATTAGAAATCCTTTTACCACATCTTAGTGCCAAATTCATACAAGTCAATTTTGGTCCACATTTTGGTTCTAATTAACCATTTAAGTCACTTTTCACCATATTAGAGTCATTTTGCACCCTATATGAGTCACTTTCCACAATCTATTTGTATAATTAACATGTTAACATCATATACATCCAATTTGACATCTTTTTACCACCTCTTAGTTCTAATTTCATACAGGTCAATTTTGTTCCACATTTTGGTTCTAATCAACCATGTAAGTCACTTTTCACCATATTAGAGTCACTTTGCACCCTATAAGAGTCACTTTCCACCATATATATATAACAATTAACATGTTAACATCATATACATCCAATTTGACATCCTTTTACCACCTATTAATGCTTCATACAAGTTAATTTTGTTCCACATTTTGGCTCTAATCAACCATGTAAGTAACTTTTCAACATATTTGAGTCACTTTGCATCCTATAAGAGTCACTTTCCCCCATATATTGATACAATTAACATGTTATCATGTACATGCAATTAGACATCCTTTAACCACCTCTTGGTACCCTTTTCCTACAAGTCAATTTGTGGCCACATTTTGGCTCTAATCAATCATGTAAGTGACTTCTCACCTATTAGAGTCACTTTGCCCTTATAAGAGTCACTTGCCATCATATATTGGTACAATTAACATGTTAACATCATGTACATGCAATTAGAAATCCTTTTACCACCTCTTAGTGCCAAATTCATACAAGTCAATTTTGGTCCACATTTTGGTTCTAATTAACCATGTAAGTCACTTTTCACCATTTTAGAGTCATTTTGCACCTTATATGAGTCACTTTCCACAATCTATTTGTATAATTAACATGTTAACATCTTATACATCCAATTTGACATCCTTTAACCACCTCTTAGTTCCACTTTTATACAGGTAACTTCTGTTCCACATTTTGGTTTAATCAACCTTGTAAGTCACTTTTCACCATATTAGAGTCACTTTGCACCCTATAAGAGTTACTTTCCACCATATATATAACAATTAACATGTTAACTTCATATACATCCAATTTGACATCCTTTTACCACCTATTAATGCTACTTTCATACAAGTTAATTTTGTTCCACATTTTGGCTCTAATCAACCATGTAAGTCACTTTTCAACATATTAGAGTCACTTCGCATCCTATAAAAGTCACTTTCTACCATATATTGATATAATTAACATGTTAACATCATGTACATGCAATTGGACATCCTTTAACCACCTCTTGGTACCACTTTCCTACAAGTCAATTTTGGGCCACATTTTGGCTCTAATCAATCATGTAAGTGACTTCTCACCATATTAGAGTCACTTTGCACCTTATAAGAGTCACTTACCATCATATATTGGTACAATTACCATGTTAACATCATGTACATGCAATTAGAAATCTTTTTACCACCTCTTAGTGCGAAATTCATACAAGGCAATTTTGGTCCACATTTTGGTTCTAATTAACCATGTAAGTCACTTTTCACCATATTAGAGTTATTTTGCACCGTATATGAGTCACTTTCCACAATCTATTTGTATAATTAACATGTTAATATCATATATCAATTTGACATCCTTTTACCACCTCTTAGTTCCACTTTCATACAGGTCAATTTTGTTCCACATTTTGGTTCTAATCAACCATGTAAGTCACTTTTCACCATATTAAAGTCAGTTTGCACCCTATAAGAGTCACTTTCCACCATAAACACAACAATTAACATGTTAACATCATATACATCGAATTTGATATTCTTTTACCACCTATTAATGCCACTTTCATACAAGTTACTTTTGTTCTACATTTTGGGTGTAATCAACCATGTAAGTCACATTTCACCATATTAGAGTCACTTTGCACCCTATAAGAGTCACTTGTCACCATATATTGATACAATTAACATGTTAACATCATGTACATCCAATTAGACATCCTTTGACCACCTCTTGGTACCCCTTTCCTACAAGTCAATTTTGGGCCAAATTTTGGCTCTAATCAATCATGTAAGTGACTTCTCACCATATTAGAGTCACTTTGCACCATATAAGAGTCACTTGCCATCATATATGGGTACAATTAACATGTTAACATCGTGTACATGCAATTACAAATCCTTTTACCACCTCCTAGTGCCACATTCATACAAGTCAATTTTGGTCCACATTTTGGTTCCAATTAACCATGTAAGTGACTTTTCACCATATTAGAGTCATTTTGCACCCTATATGATTCACTTTCCATAATCTATTAGTATAATTAACATATTAACATCATATACATCCAATTTGACATCTTTTTACCACCTCTTAGTTCCAATTTCATACTGTACAATTTTGTTCTACATTTTGCTTCTAATCAACCATGTAAGTCACTTTTCACCATATTACAGTCACTTTGCACCCTATAAGAGTCACTTTCCACCATATATACAACAATTAACATGTTAACATCATATACATCCAATTTGACAACCTTTTACCACCTCTTAATGCTACTTTCATACAAGTTAATTTTGTTCCACATTTTGGCTCTAATCAACCATGTAAGTCACTTTTCAACATATTAGAGTCACTTTGCATCCTATAAGAGTCACTTTCCACCATATATTGGTACAATTAACATGTTAACATCATGTACATGCAATTAGAAATCCTTTTACCACCTCTTAGTGCCACATTCATACAAGTCAATTTTGGTCCACATTTTGGTTCTAATTAATCATGTAAGTCACTTTTCACCATATTAGAGTCATTTTGCACCCTATATGATTGACTTTCCACAATCTATTGGTATAATTAAGATGTTAACATCATATACATCCAATTTGACATCTTTTTACTACCTCTTAGTTCCACTTTCATACAGGTCAATTTTGTTCCACATTTTGGTTCTAATCAACCATGTAAGTCACTTTTCACCATATTAGAGTCACTTTGCACCCTATAAGAGTCACTTTCCACCATACATACAATAATTAACATGTTAACATTATATACATCCAATTTGACATCCTTTTACCACCTATTAATGTCACTTTCATACAAGTTAATTTTGTTCCACATTTTGGCTCTAATCAACCATGTAAGTCACTTTTCACCATATTAGAGTTACTTTGCACAATGTAAGAGTCACTTGTCCACCTTATATTGATACAAGTATCATGTTAACATCATGTACATGCAAATTAGACATCCTTTAACCAACTCTTGGTACCCCTTTCCTACAAGTCAATTTGGGCCACATTTGGCTCTTATCAATCATGTAAGTGATTTCTCACCATATTAGAGTCACTTTGCACCTTATAAGAGTCACTTGCCATCATATATTGGTACAATTAACATGTTAACATCATGTACTTGCAATAGAAATCCTTTTACCACCTCTTAGTTCCATTTTCATAAAGTACAATTTTGTTCCACATTTTGGTTCTAATCAACCATGTAAGTCACTTTTTACCATATTACAGTCACTTTGCACCGTATAAGAGTCAGTTTCCACCATATATATATAACAATTAACATGTTAACTTCATATACATCCAATTTGACATCCTTTTACCACCTATTAATGCTACTTTCATACAAGTTAATTTTGTTCCACATTTTGGCTCTAATCAACCATGTAAGTCACTTTTCAACATATTAGAGTCACTTTGCATCCTATAAAAGTCACTTTCTACCATATATTGATATAATTAACATGTTAACATCATGTACATGCAATTGGACATCCTTTAACCACCTCTTGGTACGACTTTCCTACAAGTCAATTTTTGGCCACATTTTGGCTCTAATCAATCATGTAAGTAACTTCTCACAATATTAGAGTAACTTTGCACCTTATAAGAGTCACTTGCCATCATATATTGGTACAATTAACATGTTAACATCATGTACATGTAATTAGAAATCCTTTTACCATCCCTTAGTGCCACATTCATGTGAGTCAATTTTGGTCCACATTTTGGTTCTAACTAACCATGTAAGTCACTTTTCACCATATTAGAGTCAGTTTGCACCCTATATGAGTCACTTTCTACAATCTATTTTTATAATTAACATGTTAATATCATATACATCCAATTTGACATCCTTTTACCACCTCTTACTTCCACTTTCATACAGGTCAATTTTGTTCCACATTTTGGTTCTAATCAACCATATAAGTCACTTTTCACCATATAGAGTCATTTTGCACCCTATAAGAGTCACTTTCCACCATAAATACAACAATTAACATGTTAACATCATATACATCCAATTTGATATCCCTTTACCATCTATTAATGCCACTTTCATACAAGTTAATTTTGTTCCACATTTTGGCTCTAATCAACCATGTAAGTCACTTTTCACCATATTAGAGTCAGTTTTCACCCTATAAGAGTCACTTGTAACCATATATTGATACAATTAACATGTTAACATCATGTACATGCAATTAGACATCTTTAACCACCTCTTGGTATCCCTTTCCTACAAGTCAATTTTGGGAAACATTTTGGCTCTAATCAATCATGTAAGTGACTTCTCACCATATTAGAGTCACTTTGCACCTTATAAGAGTCACTTGCCATCATATATTGGTACAATTAACATGTTAACATCATGTACATGCAATTAGAAATCCTTTTACCACATCTTAGTGCCAAATTCATACAAGTCAATTTTGGTCCACATTTTGGTTCTAATTAACCATTTAAGTCACTTTTCACCATATTAGAGTCATTTTGCACCCTATATGAGTCACTTTCCACAATCTATTTGTATAATTAACATGTTAACATCATATACATCCAATTTGACATCTTTTACCACCTCTTAGTTCTAATTTCATACAGGTCAATTTTGTTCCACATTTTGGTTCTAATCAACCATGTAAGTCACTTTTCACCATATTAGAGTCACTTTGCACCCTATAAGAGTCACTTTCCACCATATATATATAACAATTAACATGTTAACATCATATACATCCAATTTGACATCCTTTTACCACCTATTAATGCTTCATACAAGTTAATTTTGTTCCACATTTTGGCTCTAATCAACCAGGTAAGTAACTTTTCAACATATTTGAGTCACTTTGCATCCTATAAGAGTCACTTTCCCCCATATATTGATACAATTAACATGTTAACATCATGTACATGCAATTAGACATCCTTTACCACCTCTTGGTACCCTTTTCCTACAAGTCAATTTGTGGCCACATTTTGGCTCTAATCAATCATGTAAGTGACTTCTCACCTATTAGAGTCACTTTGCCCTTATAAGAGTCACTTGCCATCATATATTGGTACAATTAACATGTTACATCATGTACATGCAATTAGAAATCCTTTTACCACCTCTTAGTGCCAAATTCATACAAGTCAATTTTGGTCCACATTTTGGTTCTAATTAACCAGGTAAGTCACTTTTCACCATTTTAGAGTCATTTTGCACCTTATATGAGTCACTTTCCACATCTATTTGTATAATTAACATGTTAACATCTTATACATCCAATTTGACATCCTTTACCACCTCTTAGTTCCACTTCATACAAGTCAATTTTGTTCCACATTTTGGTTCTAATCAACCATGTAAGTCACTTTTCACCATATTAGAGTCAGTTTGCACCCTATAAGAGTCACGTTTCCACCATAAACACAACAATTAACATGTTAACATCATATACATCGAATTTGATATTCTTTTTACCACCTATTAATGCCACTTTCATACAAGTTACTTTTGTTCTACATTTTGGGTGTAATTAACCATGTAAGTCACTTTTCACCATATTAGAGTCACTTTGCACCCTATAAGAGTCACTTGTCACCATATATTGATACAATTAACATGTTAACATCATGTACATCCAATTAGACATCCTTTGACCACCTCTTGGTACCCCTTTCCTACTAGTCAATTTTGGGCCACATTTTGGCTCTAATCAATCATGTAAGTGACTTCTCACCATATTAGAGTCACTTTGCACCTTATAAGAGTCACTTGCCATCATATATTGGTACAATTAACATGTTAACATCGTGTACATGCAATTAGAAATCCTTTCACCACCTCTTAGTGCCACATTCATACAAGTCAATTTTGGTCCACATTTTGGTTCCAATTAACCATGTAAGTTACTTTTCAACATATTAGAGTCATTTTGCACCCTATATGATTCACTTTCCATAATCTATTAGTATAATTAACATATTAACATCATATACATCCAATTTGACATCTTTTTACCACCTCTTAGTTCCAATTTCATACTGTACAATTTTGTTCTAAATTTTGCTTCTAATCAACCATGTAAGTCACTTTTCACCATATTACAGTCACTTTGCACCCTATAAGAGTCACTTTCCACTATATATACAACAATTAACATGTTAACATCATATACATCCAATTTGACATCCTTTTACCACCTCTTAATGCTACTTTCATACAAGTTAATTTTGTTCCACATTTTGGCTCTAATCAACCATGTAAGTCACTTTTCAACATATTAGAGTCACTTTGCATCTTATAAGAGTCACATGCAATTAGAAAACCTTTTACCACCTCTTAGTGCCACATTCATACAAGTTAATTTTGGTCCACATTTTGGTTCTAATTAACCATGTAAGTCACTTTTCACCATATTAGAGTCATTTTGCACCCTATATGATTGACTTTCCACAATCTATTGGTATAATTAAGATGTTAACATCATATACATCCAATTTGACATCTTTTTACTACCTCTTAGTTCCACTTTCATACAGGTCAATTTTGTTCCACATTTTGGTTCTAATCAACCATGTAAGTCACTTTTCACTATATTAGAGTCACTTTGCACCCTATAAGAGTCACTTTTCTACAAGTCAATTTTTGGCCACATTTTGGGTCTAATCAATCATGTAAGTGACTTCTCACAATATTAGAGTAACTTTGCACCTTATAAAAGTCACTTGCCATCATATATTGGTACAATTAACCTGTTAACATCATCATGTACATGTAATTAGAAATCCTTTTACCATCTCTTAGTGCCACATTCATTTGAGTCAGTTTTGGTCCACATTTTGTTCTAATTAACCATGTAAGTCACTTCTTTCACCATATTAGAGTCATTTGCACCTATATGAGTCACTTTCCACAATCTATTTTATAATTAACATGTTAACAGTCATATACATCCAATTTGACATCTTTTACCACCTCTTAGTTCCACTTT